>NW_022436957.1:11385902-11403618 GCF_009761245.1 Sapajus apella
ACACACACACACACACACACACACACACACACACACACACACACACACACCAGCCCTCCCCAGACCCTTTTCTCTTATATTTTTCTCAATAGCACTTAGTACCTTGTAATTATACTATATTTCACTTACATATTACACAGACACACACACAGCATACACACTAGATTATAAGGTCAATGAAGGCAAGGAGTTCTGCTGTTTTTTTCTTTCAGCGCTGAGGGTGTATGAGAGCATTCTGAGAGTGACAGCTGTTTAGTAAGAACAATACTCTTGCAATCTACAAGTCAAATAAGCCACGATCAGCCTTCTACGGAGTCACCCAAATTCCAAGATACCAAAGACGAATAAGTTACTAGGAGATTTTTATCAATTTCAGTTGAAGAAAAGTTTAGGCAGAGTATCTCCTCAGACTCAAGAGTAAGAGAAATCCTGGTTGGAGTAACTTGAGAACCCAGCAAATCAACTCACCCAAAAGGAATCATCTGATTTTTGGCTTTTAAAAAATATTCTCTCATGGCATATGCAACAGATGACCGGAACAGATACATTTCATTGTCGTTCCATTCATACTGTGAATTCAGAAGAAAGAGCGCTCAGCTGAACTCATAAGACACATTTATAATCTGATATCTTCAAGAATTATTTTTAATATTCTAGGGATTCTTGCTATTAAGTCAGTGACCTTCAATGGGAGTGTGCATCCATATCACCTGAAGGATTAGTTAAAACATTGAGTGCTGGGTCCACCCCTAGAGCATATGATTCAGGAAGCCTGAGATGAAACCCAAGAATTTACAGCTATAACAAACTCACAGGTGGTAGTAATACTGCTGGTCAGGCAACCATGCTTTAGGAAACATTGGGTTAATAAGTCCTTTTACTTTAGTCTGGTGTAAACTGAAATTAACACCCTGAGTGTAGGTTTACAGACAAGAGTCAAACAAAAGTTGTGGAGTTTGTAGCAAAATGTCTGTACATTGTGGACAAAATCAGTTTTTACTATTTTTATGGTAAGTCCTCAGAAATGTACTTATCTGTAAGTGTAAAAGGAAAAAAGTTCAAATAAAAAATAACTCTTTGTAAACAGCAAGTTAATCCGTTTGTGCTTGTTTTCCAGTGCTAAACAAATAGTTTATGTTTGGATAGCTTTTAAAGACTTGAAAGCATTCACTCTTTCCTCCAGTAGCTGGCAGTAGGAATCAATAAATGGTACTAGTTTTATGCTTCTCCTTTCCCTTTAAAAATTATAATATTTCATAAAAGAATTGTTACATTCATTTCAGCTTGGTTTCATCCAGGTTTGGGGGGGTTCCTTTAATAGTAATAATATTAATATTATTACTAATAACAGTCTGGCTACTCCTTCTATAAATATAAAATATAAAATATTTTAAAGGCTGAATTCTCAGAATAATGCCATAGATCCAATTGGACTTCACTAGAAATAGCTTGAACTGAGCAGATATTCTAACCCTGATGTATAGATGCACTAAATATATGATCTCGTTTCATCAAAACAGATTGTTTCTCAGTGAATTGGCCTCAGAACATTACACCATCAAACCCTCTGAACACTATTTACCAACCTTCACTGCATGGAAAAAGAATGAGTATAAATGTCAAGAAAAAAGATAATTGAAAAAGATCCTGATCTGCCGAGGCTAAAATTTATTAAGCCAAGGAAGAGCTAATAAAAATATGACAGAGAAATAGTCTCACAATCACCCAATGATCAAGAAATAAGAAGTTGAACTCTTACAGATTGGAAAGCAACGCTCTTCCATTTTCATTTTTTCTTTCTTGAATGTTCATTGTCTTACTCCTGAGTTATTTACGTTTTGAAGTCTTATCTATGAAAATTATACTAAAAGTATTGTTGAGTCTTTGACAATGTTTAATTTTTCAGGAAAGGTAAGGGGGTAGAAACACAATCTTTGGATCTATCCAATGCAGACAACAATTTGCTGTTGCATCTTGGACCATTTTATCCAATAGTCCCAGATTGACTTCTAACCCTGCAAAGCCTTCAGGGTGCCGTGCCCACTCTCAGGCTTTTGAGCCCTATTGATCTAAGGCTACTCTTTCCTCTCCTCTTTCCCAATGAAAGCTATTACTTCCTCAGACTAGATCACCAGAGACAGGTGTTAAGGAGAGAGCAATAGCTAAGTAAATAATTCACATAAGAGTGTAAATAATATAATTTCCTGCAAAATATTCTGTTACTCCCAAAATGCATCTCTCTAAATAAGTGGTTCTTCAAACTTTGCTGTGACTAGAATCACCTGGGGAAATTTAAACACTCTTGATGCCAAACTCTTGACTCCATACCCAAAGCAATTAAATCAGAATCTCTGGAAGTGTATAACTCAGGCATTAGTATTTTTTAAACTTCCCATGTGACTCCACTGTGCAACGAAGTTTGAGAAGCAGCGTTCTAAATTAGAGCTTCCCGGTCTTAATTGTATGTACAAATCACCTGGAGACTTGCTAAAATGCAGATTCTGATTAAGTGGTCCAGGGCTAGGCTTGAACTTATGCATTTTTAAGAAGCTTCCAGGTGATTCAAATGCTGCCTGCCCATGGGCCACGCTCTGAGTAAAGCCAGGATACAGATGATTAACTAAAACAAAACAAACTAAAGAAAAACTGTACTGCTTCTAAAATCAAACTACCTATCAAAATATAACCATGTTCTCTTTCTAGAATGAAAGTAATGAACACAAGAGTCAATTGAAAGGATTGGTATTTGATATTTAAGGATTGATAGAGATATTTTCTCATTGACGTTCATAACCCCTTCAAGGTAATAAAAAGTAGGAATAGCTTATCCAGTAAGGAATGGGTTACTTTTAAAACCCAAAGCCAACGCCAGAATCTGGGACTTATAGTTTTGAAGAGAACCACATGGCCTCTCCTCTTTCAGATCACACTGAAATGGGTTTATTGTGTCCTATTTAAGTGAAGACAGTGCACTTAAAAATAATGAATTAACTGCCCAGAATACTCACTGCTTGATCTCCAAGAGCTGATTTTAGGCTTATCCTCACTTTGATTCTTTGGTCAGTATCTGATTAAAGAGAAATCATAGACTGCTGATTACAGATGACAGATTGCCCACATGTGCTTATTTCCTTTTTCCTCCCAAAATCCCATTAAAGTGACAGTAAAGGGATCTTTTAAAGGTATCAACAGACTTTTGGAGAAATGATGAGAGAGGGGTAACTGCTTTCTCAGGGACAGGAAGTCATGACCTAATTTGTACACAGGGAGCACAGACCCACAAAGAGCCAGAGAATCCAAAAGAGGATTGGGATTCAAGCACAGGTGAGGGTGGGAAAATAATATTGGGCTGAAAACAAGAGGAATGGAAGTCAGGGTGTGGTTAAAACCACTTTGGAGAATAGTTGATCCTCCTACCCCATGTGCCCTCATTTAGACAGTCACTTGGAGGCTATGCTTCAGAAAAACAAGAGGTAATCCAAGAAAGAAGAAGTGGAATCTAGGAAGCAGTGGGATTCAACTCAGGAGAACAACAAAGGTTGGGACAGGAAGATGTAAGACTCCAAGAGGGAAGTCTCTAGGGGAAAAAAAATGAGACTGAAAAGAATAGATATGTTGAAATCGTTGGGGAAAAAACAAATACAATGTAAATAGCAAATTAGGTAAACCAAAAAATTCAGGCAAGTACATACTTTGGGACAAACAAAAAGCCACATAAGAAAGGACACAAAATAGTACATTACTTGGTTCTTCAGGCATAATGATGTAAACATTGAAAACTGTTTTATTAAAAATCATGATAAGGCCTTATTGGAAGAGCAAGAAGTGGAAGTTGAAGGGTAGACCAAAGTGAAGGTTTAAAACTTCACTTTGAAGTAACAAAATAGCTATGTAAACAAATTATCTAAAACATGAAAGTGACTGCCAGAAAGAAGAGAGATAATAGCATTAAAATTGTTAAAAATATATATATTTGTCTTTGGAAAGCAGGATTCAAGTGCAGTTGGTTGGAGACAGTTATAATCTATATTTAAAAGATGAGACTAATAAAACAGACTTGAAAGAGTGTGTGCATGTGCATGCATCTGTGTGTGTCTGTACAGTTGCTTTCACTATGTCTCATACATAGGTGCTCGACAAATGTGATTTTTCTCCTATAAAACGGCAACTGTCACCATAGCAGAGAAAGAAGCAGGTACTATATAGAGAGAAAACATTCTCAGCTGTGTCACAAGTCCTCATGAGACAGGGACCAAAGGAGACTAGAGAAAGTAGACAGGGAATAGGTATGAAACTTGTCAACTGGGTGTACTCACATGGACTCCAGTTGGTACTCCATCCCACAAAAGAATTCTTGTTCTGGTCTTTCAGCCAGGTAAACAAGGGCTCAAAGTAGTTGAGCAGTGGTCTTACATCCATATTCTTTGCTCCTACAACATTTTCCAATGCTAGGGTCCAAGGTTCTGATTTTCCAAGCCTCAGCATATTGCTACACAAAAAAGAGGGATGTTGGAAGGAGGTCTTGACGTGTGTGTGATGGAGTATATGTTGTTTGCTGGGAGGCAATGGCAAGGAACACCGAGCCATCCCCAGGCAGAAAACTGCTAGAATAGTAGGCAGTATGTACCGGTCATGCACTAGTTAAACCAGCTCCCAAAACACAGGATATTTGACCTTGTCCCCATTGCTGACTCGCAAAGAGTGCTTTCCAGCTCATTTCTATTTTAATAGTGAACAGGCACTATCTGCCTGTTTAGTCTATCTTTATTCTATGAAGAAACACTGAGCACCTGCTTTTTAAAAATAATCACTTGTTCACAAAGAATAAATACGTGGGTCAGAGTGTGCTCTGGGCTTTCAGCTGGGAAATGCTGTCAGTCCCCTGATGGTCCCACTTTGATCCCACTTTTGCACTCTATTTGTTTCTATTTATTAATTCCTTCAGCACCGCCTGGGTTGGGGTCTCTATGATCAAGCTGGTCTCGGCAGAGGGGGTTCAGGGCCTTTTGAGGGATTCCAGATGTACATATATTTACATCTATGATCTATGGCTTCTCTTCGATTTGGCTAAATTTGTTCCTGGCAGATAAGAAAATAATGCATATTAATGAATATATTCCTCCCTCAACTGCTCTTTCCTTCCAATTACCACAGACTGAGCTGTAGTTATGATAGGAAGAAAAAAGGTGGCCCATCCAATTGTTGCATGGTCTAGGTTCCTGTCTGACCACCAATTAAGTGTTTGGTTTGTAAATGAGGACATTTTGAGGCCAAATTTTTCTTTTTGGAACAAAGAAATCAAATTCAAACCTAGGCATGGAAATAAGTAATAATGAATACTAGGGGAAGTTCAACATTTTGAGGTATTTCTTACAGCAGTTTCTGTCCAGCTTCTGTAGAACTTGAGATGTCACATTTGTGCAGAGGACCTTCATGTTTAGCTGCTTGACAAAGTGCTTCTTGAAACTGGAATTGGTAAAGGGTCCTTGTGTAATATCTGTACAAGAGACAAACAAAAAAGCAGTCCCATTTTATTTACCATCTTAGAGTCATAGATTGGGGCATATATTTAAATTCTGGGACCCAAGTCACCAAAGAGATACTGATCAAATCTCTTTCTCCAGACATTAATGCTATACTCATCATAACCTGTTTGCATTTTATGTACTCATTGATGAACATGGCAATATTACTATGTTAAATGTTAGCTCACATTTGTTTTGTGTTTTACAGATTAATAGCCCTTTCATATAGATAATCTGAATCCATCCTTATAACAGGTCAATAGCATTGTTTTCATCTGACAAACTGAGGTCCAGCAAATTCAAGGACTGTGATTACTAGGTGAAGAACATATGTTTTTGGACTTCAAGTTAAAAATTTTCTTTCTATTACACTGCACAATAAACTGCCAATAACAAGGAGGAAAACAAAACTACTTTTTATTTCTCCCAGTGATACTATTGATTTCTTGATGAGAGGAACAAGATCTCACACAAGTTTAATTTAACCAAATAAATTGTGTTAGTTTAAATTGAATTGAAACCGATCATCTATACAGACAGTCCCCAACTTACAATGGTTAGACTTCTGATTTTTCGACTTCACAATAGAGCTTTCAGCTGTGTATGTTAATGGTAAGCACCATTCTGTTTTTCACTTTCAGCACAGTATTAAATAATTAAATGAGATATTGAACACTTTATTATAAAATAGCCTTTGCGTTAGATGATTTTGCTCAATGGTAGGCTAATGTAAGTGTTCCCAGCACGTTTGAGGTAGACTAGGCTATGCTTTGGTGTTCCATAGGTTAGGGGTATTCAATACATTCTTAAGGTATTTTCAACTTATGATGAGTTTATTGGGATGTAACTCCATTGTAAAGCAAGGAGCATCTGTATTGAGCTTTGTAGTTATGGGTAGAAATAGAAAAATTATAATGATCACTTCATTTATCCCTGCTTTTTGTCATTATTAGCTCAGTTGTCCACAAACCCTAGAAGTTAAACAGAAACAAGAAAACTGTAATTTACCGAATGAATGAGTAATCATTAGAAACATGGAACAGAGACGCGGGGTCACAGTATGTTTCATCATGGGGCACAGGTTCCACCACACCAACTATCTCTCGCCTTTGGGGAGAAAATAAAACAATACATTATCTGTGGATCACCCATCACAAGCAGGTAAAGTTGGGCATAACTAGTGCAGTTTCATCAATCATTTTTTTTTTTTTTTTTTTTGAGATGGGGTCTCACTCCATCTCCCAGGCTGGAGTACAGTGGTGCAATCTTGGCTCACTGCAACCTCTGCCTCACATTCAAATGATTCTCCCACCTTAGCATCCCAAGTAGCTGGGATTACAGGTGTGCACCACCGCATCTGGCTAATTTTTGTACTTTTGGTAGAGACAGGGTTTCACCATATTGGGCAGGCTGGTCTCGAACTCCTGTCCTCAAGCAATCCACCCGCCTCGACCTCCCAAAGTGCTGAGATTATAGGCACCACCGCATCTGGCCAATCAATGGTATTTATATTGGAATTGGTTGTCGGGTGAAATAGAAGCAGTGTAAAAAAATCAGACAGTAGAGCTCAGTATGTGGTTATCTCTTAGTTTTAATTAATTCAGTCAGAATATACCCTCAGAAAATGAATAAGTATTCAAAAGAGTAATTTAATAAAATTCATAAAGTGCACTGCATGGCCAAAAATGTACAGTGAAGGCCCTAATAATTCCTCTCAGGCGCCACAGTCCATGTACTCCTGGCAGACAGAATTTAATAAAATTGAAATCTTACTTATTATCCAAGCCTACCTAGCTCAAGCATTCCCTCCTCTGTGAAGCCTGGCCCTGATCCCATCCACCTTCTGGCAGAATTAACCCCTCTACCTCCCTTAGCCTTCTCTAGTTGTGCCTCCTTTGCCATTTATCTCCCCATTTTGTAGTTATTGACCTATAGTAACTTCTTGCCTAACAGACTTGAGCTCCTAGAGGGTGGGGCTGTGTCTTGGTCTTCTCTAATTCCAGTGTCAAACATGGTGCCTGCCACTACGGAAAGAATTCATTTATATTTGTTGTACAACTAAAGGAACAATTAGTGCATTAATGACTCACTCTAAGGATCTGATTCCATGTACCTTTAAAATAAGCTAAGAGGGATCAAAAGATTAATCTAGCCAGAAAAAAAAAAAAAAGGTAGCAAAATCGTGTATTTGGCATTGTTTAAACTGAATGCATTTTTCCTTTAAAATTGCAGAATCATTGTAGACATAACTTTAGTAATATTTAAACACTAGAAACAGTTCTTATAGGTGCTACCTCTTTCCTCTCAAGTATTTATGCTAACAGAGAGAATCTTGACACAAGAAGGGTACTGTTTCAAACCTGTGCATGTGGAACTGCTTGTTACACATGAGTTTTTCACTTCAAAAAGAAAACATAAGAAAAACAAAGAAAAAATAATCAACAAGGATCTAAGATGGTAAAAGGTAGATTTCTTTCTCCTTTCCATTCTCTCCCTCCCTCTCTCCTTTCTTTCTTTGCTTCTTTTTCTTTTTCTCTTGTAACTCTTTCATCCAAAAACCTATTTATTTCATACTTGCATATGATAGGCACAGTGTGAGGAACTTGTGACACAGCAATGAGTAACGTAGTGCTACAACTATGGAAATGGTCACTGTTGCCCAAATGTTTCAGGTTCTCTCTAGCTTGGAATTCTCTGTGTTCCCCTCCACAACCACATCTTTCTCAGGCCTTAACTTAAATGCCTCTCCTCAACTGACACTCCCGGTTGGGCTTTGTATCTCCCCTGGACACTCATGGACCCTGTGCCCTCCCATCACAACACTACACATTGCAGTGGATTAATTTTCCACATCTTGCCATAAACTAAAAGCTTTTGGGGGTCAAGGACCATACCTGAAATTATTAGCATTGGATCCCCAGTGCTTTACCTAAAATGCGGGGTCAGCATTTTTGTTTAAAAGACTGGATAAAAGAATATATAAAATGAATAAACTGATCACTTTCAACATAATATCATGGTTTAATAGGTTACCCAATACTTAAGAATATAGAGTATGAAGTACTGTCACCTGATCCAAGGAAATTTTATCTGAGAAGATGGCACCCGAATGGAGACTAAATATAAAATATAAAAAACTGAAAATACAAAAAGGAGTTAATGTGTGCCTGTGTGTGTGTGTGTGTGTGTGTGTGTACACACCAGTTAAATTCTTTTAAATACACAGCAAACTCATTAGAAAACATTTTACTGATTGCATATTCATTGGCTTACTTCATATCCCACCACTTTTTCATCCATTGCTCTTTGGGAATTTCACCCTTGAAGACCATCCACCTCCACTTCTCCAACATATAAGTAAATGGCAGAGTCCCAACAATTGTGAGTGCTTGTTTGAGCAGGAAGTTTATTTCTGTTTCTGAAAGTAAAATGGAAAAGGATAAATATTACAATGAAGATGACAGTGGATGTTCTGTGTTAAAGATAATTTTCCTAATCTCAAAATATTATTCCTCAAGATATACTTACTATAAGGATAATTACATGAGAAAAATGGACAGTACACATAATGATATGTATATATTTATTTTCTCAGCTAAGAGATTTGGAGTAGATTAAAACCCTGGGACAGAACAGGTAAATAAAACCCCAAAGTTACTTCTAATCCTCATTTTCTTCATTAGTTTCAGTTTCCTCCCATAAATACCTCTTATCAGAGTTCATTAGAGCTATTTCATCCACTTTCCCAGTCACACTGTTTATTCTGGAAAGCTCCATGAAGTCAGTGACTGTTAATGTCTCATTTGAGACTGTATAACCTAGTCCCCTGTCTGCTATGTGATGCCTTCTGTGAGTCTTTGTTAAATAAACAAATACTAAACAGATTTAGTGAAAAGCCTGTAAGCCAGGGAGGGGAAATAAAACAAAAGAGCCTCCCTAGAGGGCACCATCCACTGGATGGTGAAAAGTACAATGTATTTTAAATGTACGGATATTTTCCTTACCAAGAATTTAAAATGCTTTAATAAATCATGTTATTTCATTTTATTGTTTATTAGTGACATAAAGAGGCAGTCAGTGTAGCTCATCTCTAGTGTGCAAAGGCAATGCATTGAAATGTAAGCAGGGGATGTTATCTACTTTTCACATCACTGTGTCTCTAGTGTCTAGAAAAATGTCTTGCACACAGTATGTGCTTGATAAATATGTTTGGAAAAAGAAAGAAAGACAAAGAGGGAGGGAGGAATGGAAGGAATAAAGGAATTTATTTAGCATTATTCACAAATCAGGGACAGAGTCAAGAAAAAAAGCAGGAGTTTTCCAAATCAGTGTCAGTGGTTTAATCGTGTCTAATACTATCTTTGCTAAAAAAAAAAAAAAAAAAAAAAAAAAAAAAAAAAAACAGCAAAAAAAAAAAAAAAAACCTTTGTTTTAGGTTCAGGGTTATGTGTGCAGGTTTGTTATATAGGTAAACTCATGTCATGGGTTTTGTTGTACAGATTATTTCATTACTGATCTAATACCATCTTAAGAAAGATAGTCATCAACCATTTTTACTTGCTGTTAGGGAATATTTAAAAATACTAAAGTATCTGTTCATTGAATTAATAATATTTTAAAATTAGGAAGCAGGTACGGCTGCTGTTAACTACCTTTGTTACTCTCTTAATGGGAGGATGCTGCTACTGGTCTATAATGCACTAGGACTGTGCTTACAGAAGCCATTTCAGACACGATGACAGGCCTTATGCTGGCCCACTCCCAGGCCCTTGTGGGATCACCAGGGATCTGGAGCCAGAGATCAAGTCAAAGTGAATTGTTTACTCAAGGATGGAGCTCATGACCTTGACCTCATCGACCAAATGCTCCAGACTGTGGAGCTGATCTTTATGTCACAAATAATAAAATGAGGGAAGAGAATACATGGAAGAGAAGAGGGCATTAGGCTCTATTTATCCTCCTTTTATGAGGAAGAATCAAAACCCATGGCATTCTCACCAAAGAAATTGGATCTCCTGAACATTTGTCATGTTCCATCTAAAAGGAAATGGGCTGCCTCCAGCAAAGATGTTGAAAGATAGCACAGATCTAAGGGAATGTTATAGGGGAAATTCACACTTCAGCAGGATGAACAAAATGTTTCAATCCCTTCTAATCTTGATATTAAACCACCTGTTCTTTAAGAATTCCAAAATTTCAAACTATACTTTGCTTTGCATAATGTTATGGAAAAGACTTTAGATTAGGGCTCTTATTCTGGTTCTGCCACTACATTGCTTTTTGACTTCAGGCTACTTTCCCTCTCTTGTCTTCAGTTTACTCCTTTATAATATGGTTTTTGGAATCTATTCCAACTCTAAAGTTTTGGGAAGTTCTCACCTAGAACCAGAGGGGTTTAGTTAGAATGCTGACACTAATGGGACAAGCCATTTTACTTCTGTGAAATTGTTTCATCATCTTCAAGAAAAAAAACTTCTGTTAGACATTTCACAGGATCCCAAGTCCATTCATTCAGTTAGCTCTCTTACTCCCTTTTCAATAATACAAAACCAAAATTTGACATGTTCTGATATATGCTTAAATTTTTTCACCAGCAGTAATTTCCAGTTACCTTTTCAGTTTCCTTATACCCCATGTGGCAAAAAGTAAATATTTCCTACATAATATAATAAATACCTTTGCCCATATCAGATTAAAGGACCTCCAAAACAAGCCATGAGAAAATGTCCATACCACTGTCTTCTTGAAAATCGGGTGACAGAAGACCAATGGATTTTAAATGCTTAGGTGTGGCTGCAGAAAGTGACATGATTTCCCCAACAGCTTCATGGAATCCTTCATTAGCTCCATTTCTTAGCAGAAAAGGTTGTGCAGCATATGCCATATCATACTGTATGTGCCCCATCTCATGATGAGCTGTCAGGAAGTCATCCATTGTCGTCTTTGTGCACATAAGGATCCTGTGTGAAAATGGACAAGATGAAAATGAACCTCACTGACTTTCTTTTAACCATTACAGTGGAGTTGTATGAGGCTTTGGTAGCATGAATCATCTTTCCAAGATTTATTTACCAGTGAATCTTGAGTACCTACCTCTTATGTCCTAGAAACAGTACTAGTTGCTCAATATAAGCAATGGGCAGGGGTGAATCCTTTTCTCTTGCTCATAGACTAACAAGAAGACAGATAAGCAGAGTTCTCTGCTACAAGACTTCTGAGGCAAACTCTATAAGTGATCAGTACACACAGCCTTGGGCATAAAAATGAGTGAATGTAGGCACAGTCCCTTAGAAGCACCAAGAAGGGCATAACTGAGGATGCAATAAGCAGTTTGGATCTTAATTAATGTGTAGGAGTTTTCCCAGTAGATGACACAGAAGTTGACATTCCTGGTGCTCAATAAGAAAGGCTTAGGGGTGGGGGGGACAGAAATGTGGCATTCAGGACACTACAAGCTGTTTGGTATTGCCAGGATAGAGAAATAGTAGAAGGGGCTGCAAATTGAAACTTGGGAATCATTAGCATTTAAGCTGGGAAGCAGATGTTATGGCCCATGGAGCAGGAATAGAATGCAAGAAAAGAGGACCAAAGATAAGCCTTTAGAAGGTCCAAGTACCTAAGGAGTGGGGAGAGGAAGATTATTCAGGGCAGACAGAGAAAGTGCAATCAAAGAAGTCAAGGAAATCTGGAAGAGAATGACAATGTAGAAGTCATTTTAAAAAAATAGCATTTGAAAGACAACTCATGAATCTTGTCTAATGCTGCTATAGCCCAATGGGATAAGAATTGCATTTGGCAATAAGATGGTGATCCTTTTTAACTTGGCAAGAGCATTTTCATTCAGGTGGGTATAGGGGTCATATTTCAGTAGATTCCCAAATTTATTTCATACCACTTGGATCATGTCGCTACCCCCTCCAATATCCTTTGAGTCCTCCTCATTGCTCAAGAATAAACTCAGCCGCCTTTTATACACCAATATGACACTGTAAGCCAAAAACTATCTAAGATAGGTCTCAACCAATTCAGAAGTTTATTTTGCCAAGCTTAAGAACATGTCCAGAAAAAAAGAACACAGAATTTAACAGTCCGTAGTCTGTGCCTTTCTCCAAAAATAATTTTGAGGGCTTCAATATTTACAGGAGAAAAGTGAGCTGGAGGAGATAATGGGAGGGCATGGTAATCCACACATTGCAAGAGAAAGGGAGCAGGTAGGGAAATAGTCAATTATGTATTCATCTCGTGCTCAGTAAATCTGTTTTCCTTTCACAACCCCAACCTGCTTTTCTAATTTGGTTTCTCTCTATTCTCTTTTGAAATAATTATAAGAATAACTAATATATTTACTGCCTACTGTATATAAGATTCTGTGCTCAAATCTTACTTATAGCGTCTCATTTTTAAGTCTCATTCTAGTACTGGCATCAGTAAACAATGGCCTGCTGGCTGGCCATCTGTTTTTATAAATAAATTTTTATTGGCATGCAGCCACATCCATTTGTTTACGTATTGTCTATGGCTGTTTTCATGTCACAAGGGCAGAGCTGAGTAGTTGCAAAGCTGAGAGATCTGCAAAGCTTAAACTATTAACTATCTGGCCCTTTCCAGAAAAGGACTGTACAGCCAATCTCTACCCTATTCAATGCTGGTGGGGCCCTGCCGAGACTTTATCCACCATCCCCTAGTTACCTGAGTCACAGCTGATAAGGGCCAATAGCTGCTCCCTTCACTGCCTTTGGCCAAATGGGGGTTATACTCCCCCATACTGTGGGGCAGTCCACAGCCAAAGACTAATATAAAAAGCTAGCCCCCTTGTCTTGAGGTGTGACCTAGTCTGTGGCTCAAGTTATGCTCCAGAGAGGTTCACGGGATAAGGCTGAGGCCAAGTTTCCAGCAAAGATCACATCCTTATTTACCTCCCTCCTTTGTCCCAGCCTGCTTCCCTCATTCCCCTCTACCTGAGAGCTCTCCTCAATGAAGCACTTGTATAGCAATCTCCATTTCAAGCTAGGGAATCCAACGTAAGGCTCTCACAAGCCTACAACCTGGGAATTACTATTCTACTTTATAAAATAAGGAAATTGAAACCAAAGAAGGTTAAATACCTTGTCCAAGGTTGCACAGTCATTAAGTGACACACCTAGGATTCTGAAGCCTGTGCTGATTCTGCCATATTACACAAACTTTCCTTCACGTATTTCTCATTCTAGCCTAACTTGCCGACTCCAGTACACAGGTCAGGCCCTGCCTCTTTGTATTTGATCCTGCTGTTCTCACAGTCTGAGTCCTCCTCCCAACTCTGTGTATCTGAATCCTTCTTGTCTTTCCAAACCCAACTCAAATCCCACTTGTAAAACACTGTCTGATCCTAGCTCCTATTGCAAGTGTGGTCAGTTTTCTTCCTGTTCTCCATAGAGCATGCTCTGTGTCTCTCTTATGACATGTACCACTTTCTCCCTTCTATCCAAGCTTATTTATTCACCTATTCTGTCTTACTCACAAGAGTGAAACATGGAGGGGAAGATCAATGTTTGATTCACATGTCCATCTTTGAAATATCTTAGCACCAAATATTTCCTGATATGGGTGCAACCATCCCGATTACCATACAATGCCAATGGATATTTCAAAGAAAGCAGATTGTCTGAAGGTTCAAGTTAGGGCCTGCTGGCAATCCTCTTTTCCTGGGAAAACCCAAATGTGCTCTCCTAGACTCCCAGCCTTAGTTCAAGGAGAATTAACTTATCTTTTCTGTGCTCAGAAAGGCAGAGAAAGAATTCAAGTTAAATTTCAGCCTGCCTCTGTTGTCTCCCATTTAGTATCAGCTGTGTAAGTATCAGCCCCACTACCTGAAGTCTTGCTTCCCCAGGTCCCAAGCTGTGGGGTGGCAGACTACTTTCTGACCATCTCCTGGCTCAGTTAGCATGGAATTTTCCCAGAATCCTTGAGTCATATTAGGAAGACCAACAGATGCAAAGAACTTCTCGGCCTCCTTGAATATTCTCTGTGCATCCCAGGCCTGGGAAAAGAGAACAGCGTTAATTCCAGCCATCAAAATAACTGCGTTCCTAAATTAAATAAGCCAGGCACAGAAAGACAAATACCACACATTCTCACTTATGTGTGGAATCTAAAACAATGGAACTGGTAGACGCAGAGAGTGGAATGGTGGTTACAGAGGCTATGTGGTTGGGGTCATGGGAAGATGATGGTCAAAGTGTACAGTCTCAAACTGGATGAGTAAGTTGGTTTTATCTTGTTGAGATCCATTGCACAGCATAGTAAATATAGTTAATAATAGAACATTGTACATTTTGAAATCACTGAGAGTACATTTCAAATGTTCCCACTGCAAAAAAGTGAGATAATTTATATGTTAATTAGCTTTATTTAATTATTAGACTTGGTGGAAGACGTAAACTATAAGGTAGACCTGAAGGCGTAGGCTTTTGGAATTGAAAAGGCCCAGATGTGGCCTAGCATCAACGGGTAGTTGGGCCTTGGCTTTATGATCTGTATGAAGTCCAAATTTTCAGAATGTTCTGGAACTATAAAGAGGCAGCAGTAGGCATCTGCCACCCAGAAAACTATTCTGGGAACAAGTGCCTCAGGAGCTGACCAAGCATGCTTAGGAGATAAGGCTTACATCAAGTAAGCTAAGTTTGTGTAATTGGCAGCTAGTCTATGAATCACTTTTAGTAACAGAAAACTTCCTCTCATATCAAAGACCAGTCAAGTCTGGTTTTTTTCCTCTGTCATCTCTGGGAATAAGAAACAGGATATGAGACTATCGATGGTTTAAAAAATTATTGAGCCTTAAGGATTTACTCTCTGGCACTTGATATTGATGAGTATGACATTCTTGAACAGAATGAACCGATACCAAAACAGTATATATTAGGAAATACAGTTAACATCTGTTGAATGAACAATGAATGAACAAATAGAAAACCAAACTGAAATTATTAGGAGTTCTGAGTTCAATCCTTAGTTGCCAATGACTGTCTTTGTGACTTTGAGCAAATCATTTACCTGAGCCTCATTTTCCCCACCTATAGCATGGAGCTGTCACAATACCTATCCTGAGTCTTAGAGATGACAATAGAAGAGATGGGTGTGAAGACCCTTTAGAAAGATTAAAGACATACATCAAGATGATCCTATACTCCTCCTCAACTGCAAAGTGGAGCTAGAACAGCTGCAAGAGTTTAGAGGCCCTTGCAACTTCACATTTTATTCTGCAATAGACTTTTCCCAGGAGTATGTTACGTATGTGAAGATGTTCATTGGATTGCTTCTTACAGATTTAAAACTATTAACAAGCAATGTTGACAATGCACAAATAGCAAAAATTATGGTGCAATTATCGGAAGAAATTTTATAAGGCAAATAGAAGTATAATTAGGCATTCTACTCAGAAATGTAGAATTTTAGTTGAATAAACAAAAATACATAATTATAACTATAATATCATTTCATCAACAGAAGGGAACACAGAGAATTTTTTTTTTTTTTTTTTTTTTTTGAGATGGAGTCTCGCTGTCACCCAGGCTGGAGTGCAATGGCCCCATCTCCACTTACTGCAACCTCCGCCTCCCGAGTTCAAGTGATTATCCTGCCTCAGCCTCCTGAGTAGCTGGGACTACAGGCGCACACCACTATGCCAGGCTAATTTTTGTTGTTGTTGTTGTATTTTTAGTAGAGACGGAGTTTCACCATGTTGGCCAGGCTGACCTCAATCTCCTGACCTTATGATCCACCCATTTCAGCCTCTCAACGTGCTGGGATTACAGGCATGAGCCACCACACCTGGCCTGAGAATTTTTTAACTTAAATTTTAATTTTAGATTCAAGGAATCCATGTGCAGGTTTGTTACAAGGGGATATTGTGTGATACTGACATTTGGGCTTCTATTGGTCCTACCAACCAGATATGAACATAGTACTCAATAGGAAGATTTTTAGCCCTTGCCGCTCTTCTCTCCCTCCCTCCTTTTGGAGTCCCCAGTGTCTATTGTTCCCACCTTTATGTCTATGTATACCCAAGGTTTAGCTTATAAGTGAGAACATGTGATATTTGGTTTTCTGTTTCTGCATTAATTCACTTAGGATGACAGCCTTCAGCTGCATCCATGTTGCTGCAAAGGACACAATTTCATTGTTTTTAAGGCTGTATAGTATTCCATGGTGTATATCTACCACATTCTTTATCCAATCCACCACTGATGGGCACCTAGGTTGATTCCATGTCTTTGCCATTGTGAATAGTGCTGTAATAAACACACAAGTGCAGGTGTCTTTTTGGAAGAATAATTTGTTTTCCTTTGGGTGTATACCCAGTAATGGGATTGCTGGGTCGAATAGTAGTTCTACTTTTAGTTCTTTGAGAAATCTCCAAACTGCTTTCCATAGTGCATGACCTAATTTACATTCTCACCAACAGTGCATAAGCGTTCCCTTTTCTCAGCAGCCTCGACAACATGTTATTTTTTGACTTTTTTTTTTTTTTTTTTTTTGAGACGGAGTTTCCCTCTTGTTACCCAGGCTGGAGTGCAATGGCGCGATCTCGGCTCACCTCAACCTCCACCTCCTGGGTTCAGGCAATTCTCCTGCCTCAGCCTCCTGAGTAGCTGGGATTACAGGCACGCGCCACCATGCCCAGCTAATTTTTTGTAGTTTTAGTAGAGACGGGGTTTCACCGTGTTGACCAGGATGGTCTCGATCTCTTGACCTAAGCCTCCCAAAGTGCTGGGATTACAGGCATGAGCCACTGCGCCCGGCCCCATTTTTTGACTTTTTAATAGTAGCCACTCTGACTGGTGTAAGATGGTATTTCATTGAGGTTTTGATTTTCTTTTCTCTGATGATTTGCAAATATTTTCTTCCATTATGTAGATTGTTTACTCTATTGCTGATTTCTTTTGCTGTACAGCAGCTTTTTAGTTTAATTAGGTCTCACTTGTCAATTTTTGTTTCTGTTGTAATTGGTTTTGAGAGCTTATAAATTCCTTGTCTATGCCAATGTCCAGAAGAGTTTTTCCTAGGTTTTCTTCTGGGATTTTTATAGTTTGAGGTCTTGTATTTAGGTCTTTAATCCATCTTGAGTTTTTTTTTTTTTTTTTTTTTTTTTATTTTGTGGTTTGTAAGGCTTTTGTTTTTTTGTTTTTCATCATAATTTTTTTTTTTTTTTT
>NW_022436957.1:11404018-11441628 GCF_009761245.1 Sapajus apella
TTTTTTTTTTTTTTTTTTTTTTTTTGAGACGGAGTTTCCCTCTTGTTACCCAGGCTGGAGTGCAATGGCGCGATCTCGGCTCACCTCAACCTCCACCTCCTGGGTTCAGGCAATTCTCCTGCCTCAGCCTCCTGAGTAGCTGGGATTACAGGCACGCGCCACCATGCCCAGCTAATTTTTTGTAGTTTTAGTAGAGACGGGGTTTCACCGTGTTGACCAGGATGGTCTCGATCTCTTGACCTAAGCCTCCCAAAGTGCTGGGATTACAGGCATGAGCCACTGCGCCCGGCCCCATTTTTTGACTTTTTAATAGTAGCCACTCTGACTGGTGTAAGATGGTATTTCATTGAGGTTTTGATTTTCTTTTCTCTGATGATTTGCAAATATTTTCTTCCATTATGTAGATTGTTTACTCTATTGCTGATTTCTTTTGCTGTACAGCAGCTTTTTAGTTTAATTAGGTCTCACTTGTCAATTTTTGTTTCTGTTGTAATTGGTTTTGAGAGCTTATAAATTCCTTGTCTATGCCAATGTCCAGAAGAGTTTTTCCTAGGTTTTCTTCTGGGATTTTTATAGTTTGAGGTCTTGTATTTAGGTCTTTAATCCATCTTGAGTTTTTGTGTTTTTTTTTTTTTTTTAATATGGTGATTGGTAAGCCTCTAGTTTCATTCTTCTGCATCATACTTTTATTTGTCTTATAAAATTTCTTCAGATAATTGCACCATAATTTACTGTTTATGCATTGCTCAACCTTTGCTTGTTAATAGTTTTAAATCTGTAAGAAGCAATGCAATGAACATTTTAACATACATAACATACTCCTGGAAAAAGTCCACTGCAGAATAAAAAGTGAAGCTGCATAACCATATATGGCTAGCCAGTTTTCCCAGCACCATTTATTGAATAAGGAGTCCTTTCCCCATTGCTTATTTTTGTTGACTTTGTCAAAGATCAGATGGCTGTAAGTGTGTGGCTTTATTTCTGGGGTTCTCTACTCTGTTCCACTGGTCTATGTGTCTGTTTTTGTACTAGTACCATGCTGTTTTGGTTACTGTAGACTTGTAGTATAGTTAAAAGTTAATGTGATGCCCCTGGCTTTGTTATTTTGGCTTAGGATTGCTTTGGCAATTCGGGTTCTTTTTTTGGTTTGATATGGATTTTTGAATAGCTTTTATCAATTCTGTGAAAAATGATGATAACTTGATAAGAATAGCATTGAATCTGTAGATTGCATTGGACAGTATAGCCATTTTAACGATATTGATTCTTCCAATCCATGAGCATGGAATGGTTTTCCATTGGTCTGTGTCATCTATGATTTCTTTCAGCAGTTTTTTGTACTTCTCTTTGTAGAGATCTTTCACCTCCTTGATTAGATGTATTCCTAGATGTTTTAATTTTTGTGGCCATTGTAAATGAGATTGTGCTCTTGATTTGGCTCTCAGCTTAAACACTATTGGTATATATAGAAATGTTACTGATTTTTGTGCATTGACTTTTGTATCCTCATACCTCACTAAAGTCATTTATCATATCTAGGAGTCTTTAAAGTTTTCTAGGTAGAGTCGTATCATCAGCAAAGAGAGCGAATTGGACTTCCTCTTTTCTTATTTGGATGCTTTTTACTTCTTTCTCTTAAATGATTGCTCTGGGTAGAACTTCCAGTGCTATGTTCAGTAGAAGTGGTGAAAGTGGGCATCCTTATCTTTTCCAGTTCTCAAAGGGAATGGTTCTAGCTTTTGCCCATTCAGTATGATGTGGGTTTGTCATAGATGGCTCTTCCTATTTTGAAGTATGTTCCTTCAATGTCTAGTTTGTTGAGGATTTTTATTATGAAAAGATGTTAGATTTTATCAAATGCTTTTTCTGCATCTATTGAGATAATCATATGGTTTTTGCTTTTAATTCTATTTATGTGACAAATCATATTTGTGTATATTGAACCCACATTTCATTCCAGGAATAAAGCCTATTTTATTATGGTGAATTAACTTTTTGATGTGCTGCTATTTTCAGTTTGCTAGTATTTTACTGAGGATTTTTGTGTCTATATTCATCAAAGATATTGGCCTGTAGTTTTCAGTTTTCATTGTGTCTTTGCCAGATTTTGGCATCAGGATGATACTTGTCACATAGAAGAGTTAGGCAGCAAAACTTCCTCAATTTTTTGGAATAGTTTCAGTAGTATTAGTACCAGCTCTTCTTTACATGTCTGGTAGAATTCAGCTGTGAATCTATCTGGTCTGAGGCTCTTTTTTTGTTGGTACGTTTTTAAATCATTGATTCAATATCAGAAGTCATTATTGGTCTGTTCAGGGCTTCAATTTATTCCTGATTCAGTCTTGGGAGGTTGTGTGTTTCTAGGAATTTATCTGTTTTCCCTAGATTTCCTAGCCTGTGTGCATAGAGGTGTCCATAATAGTCTCTTAGGATCCTTTGTATTTCTGTGGGATTGGTTGCAATGTCACTTTTGTCATTTCTGATTGTGCTCATTTGGATCATTTCTCTTACTCTGTTAATCTAGCTAGAGGTCTTTCCATCTTGTTTATCCTTTTTAAAAAACTGACTTTTCATTTTGTTGATCCTTCGTATGATTTTTAGGTCTCAATTTCATTTAGGTCTGCCCTGATTTTAGTTATCTCTTTTTTTTCTAGCTTTGATATTAGTTTGTTCCTGTTTTTCTAGTTCCTTTTGGTGTAGTGTTAGATTATTAATTTGATATCTTTCTAGGTTCTTGATGTAGGCATTTAGCACTATAAACATTTCTCTTAACATTGCTCTTGCCACATCCCAGATATGTTGGTATGCTGTGTCTCTGTTTTCATTTGTTTCAAATAATTTTTTGATATCTTCCTTAATTTCATTGTTTACCCAAAAGTCATTCAGGAATAAGTTGTTTAGTTTCCTGGTTATTGCATGATTTTGGGAGTTCCTCTTGCTATTGATTTCTGTTTTTATTCTACTGTGGTCTGAGAATATGCATGGTATGATTTTAATGTTTTGAATTTATTGAGACTTGCTTTATGACTGAGCATGTTGCCAATCTTAGAGTATGTTCTGTGTTCAGATGAGAAGAATGTACATTTCATAGTTGTTGAGTGGAATATTCTATAGATGTCTCTTGGGTTCAATTGGTCAACTGTGAAGTTTAAGTCCAGAATTTCCAGAATTTCTTTGTTAGTTTTCTGCCCCAATGGTCTGTATAACACTGTCAGGGGGGTGATGAAGTCCCCCACTATTATTTTCTGGCTAAGTTTTTTCCTAGGTCTAAAAGTGCTATGTTTATGAATCTGGGCACTCCAATGCTGGGTGTACATATATTTAGAATAGTTAAGTCTTTTTGCTAAATTGCACCCTTTATCAACATGTAATCAACCTCTTTGTCCTTTTTTACTGTTGTTGGTTTAAATTCTGTTTTATCTGATACACGAATAGCAACCCCTGCTCTTTTTTGTGGTTTATTTGCATGATAGATTTTTCTGCATCCTTTTACTTTGAGCTCATGGGTGTCATTACACGTGAGATGGGTCTTGAAGACAGTAGAAAGTTATGTCTTCTTTTTCTTTCCAATTTGCCACTCTCTGTCTGTTAGGTGAAGTGTTCCTGTCATGCTGTTGTTAGCTGGTTGCTTTGTAGTCTCAACTGTATAGTTGCTTTATTGGGTCTGTGACCTATGTACTTACATGTGTTTTGAGGAACCCAGCACATTTAAATAATTAAACCAAAGTAGTAAGAAAGGTGTTGCTTAAACTTGTTTTAAAGATTATTGTAATATATTTAGCACTAATAATTTTTAAATATGCAAAAATCCCCTCATTATATTCTTGTTTTTACTATCCATAGAGATTACTGGCTGGTTACCTAGCAATGACAAACTTTGGAAAGAGTGATACCAACCAGTTGATAATTCCACATCTTACTGCTTAATGGAAAACTCAGGTAATCTCTATTTTAAATATCTTTCAATGAGATCAATACTACACCTGCAATTCAAGGTATCTGAGGTCATTGTAAACTGCTTTTCCATGAAAATATAGCTACATTAAAAAATAAATTTCAATTAGCTTAAGTTTTTTATTTACATGGTTTAAAAATAAAAATAGAAGGATGACATAAAAATAAATAAAGTTGAGAATTTAGATTTAGTTTTTAAGGGCTCTCTTTCCTACCTGTTTCACCATTTCATCAGTAACATCGATGTTTGGTTTCTGTCCAAAGGGAACTGTCAAAGAGTACAGATTTGTCCAAAATCTACCCCACATATCACCTATTTTTAAGAAAGAATCTGTTAGTATATAACAGAAACAACAGAAATATAGACATAATTTATTAAATTTATAGACTATCATTGATACTGTAAATTAGAAAGAGATTTCTATACTCCACCATCCATGGTACAAAATATCACAAATTAAGCTGTTAGTAATTCCTAGTGTTGGCTTCAAAAGAGATCATATAAAATCATCATTCAGGAACTTTACTCACTGGTAACCAAATTCCACTTTTATTCCTGTACTAGTGTACTTAACTTGGTGACTTTGTAAACATCAAACAAATGTTAAGTTGTACTCCAAGACCAGGGACCCTAAAAAAGAAGATGTATCTAGAAAAAGTCAACCTAATAGCAGGACCAGAATCCTGGTCCCAAAGAAATAGGGCAACAGACTTCATGAAGAGTACTCCTGTAATCTCAGCACTTTGCTGAGCTGAGGCAGGCAGACCACTTGAGATCAGGAGTTCGAGACCAGCCTGGCCAACAAGGTGAAGCCCCATCTCTACTAAAAATACAAAAAATATCCAGGCATAGTGGCTTGCGCCTGTAATCCCAGCTACTCAGGAGGCTGAGGCAGAAGAATAGCTTGAACCCAAGAGGCAGAGGTTGCAGTGAACTGAGATCAGCCACTGCACTCCAGCCTGGGCGACAGAGTGAGCCTCCATTTGAAAAAAAAAAAAAAAGTGCTCCATAAATTTATATTTTAAAAGATAAAATCTAATAGTGATACATGTGAAGTCCTATGCTTAAATTTGAAAGAAAAACCTGGCCAGGCGAGGTGGCTCATGCCTGTGATCCCAGCACTTTGGGAGGCCAAGGTGGGTGGATCACAAAGTCAAGAGATTGAGACTATCCTGGCCAACATGGTGAAACCCCATCTCTACTAAAAATACAAAAATTAGCCAGGGGCGGTGGCACGCGCCTGTGGTTCCAGCCACTTGGGAGGCTGAGGCGGAAGAATCGCTTGAACCCGGGAGGCAAAGGTTGCAGTGAGCCGAGATTGCGCCACTGCACTCCAGCCTGGCGACAGAGCAAGACTCCGTCTCAAAAAAAAAAAAGAAAAGAAAAACCTATCCATCTTAAAAACATATGTGTGACACCAGGCTAAAGCATAGTCCACATGTAAAAGACCAAAAGTGATGCAACAAACAGTATGACATGGCTTCTGAAGCATAAATGTGACCTTGAGCTAAATCAATAGAAGTACAGTGTCTAGAACAAAGGCAATCATGATACCATGTCTTTCTTTATGTTGGCCAAACCTCATCTGGAGTAACTGTTCGTCTCTGAGCATGATAAATTGAGGAGGGATATTGACAAAGTATAGCTCATCCAAAAGAGAGCAATTAGAAAAGTAAGGTTTTAAGGAATGGTTGATAATGTATAAGATATTTAACTTGACAAAAGAAAACAGTGTAAACATGATAATAGCAATAATAGTCACTAAAATGTATTGTGCCAGGTACTATGCTGTATCTTATATGATGGTTCTTGATGAATATCTGGAAAGTCATCTTGTAGAATAGGAATTGACATTCTGGGTAACCTCATAGCATGGAAATAGGACTAATGAATGGAAGGCATCAGAAGGGTGTTGCTTAAGTTCCACATAAGGTAGAACTGTGTTACATTGGTGCCATGTAGCGATAAATTAGTCTACATTGGAATGAAGAAATTATCCCATCACACCAGAAAGGGTTAAGCAGAAACTGAATTACTAAATAATGTTTGCCATTGACATTGTAGAAAGGATTTCCACATTACTTGAGTTAAGTCTCCATAGGTCCTTTCTTCGCATTCTCTCCTGACAGACAAGGTTTGGCTGTGGAGGAGATTAGCTTCCAGCAACTTAGCTTGACTACAGTAGAAATACTATGTATGCATAGCATGAAATTTTCAAATATTTATATTTTATTTGGCCTCAGCTGCTGTGGTTGGAGAGGGGAAGATGGCCACTTTCTTTCATTCTTCGCTCATATGATTCCAAGCCAAGTATTTTTCAGCAAGAGTAATTGGCAATTTCCCCAAATTATAATGAACTTAGAATGAACTTAGGAAGCTTTTGCCCAAGATATACCTTTCTGTTACCCCTGACCACACCCAGCCAATCAAGCTTTTTTGCTCTGACAATATGATACTAAAATCTCAAATTCCACCTTAAGAGCTTAGCCAACCAACTTAAATACTAAAAATTATTTTCCCCATTTCCAGTCTCATTTGAGCCTGGAACTCTTTCTCTAGTTATCTTAAGTAACCCCTTTATCCTTTGAATTGCAGCCAAAATAATAACTCTTTATATACAGAAAAGTAATACAGTAGAGAATTATTTAAAATAAACTTTTGGTTGAAGAAAATGCTTTCAAAATGTGATTTCTATCATGTTACTAACCACTTACAGATTTTTTCAAAAGTTTTATGTTAAGCCTCACTCAAAGAAGGCAATCTTATTGTTAGAAATAGCAAAGCGCCAAGTGCACAAAGAATTCATGGGGCTTCTTACCAAGCAAATGAGCAGGGAGGCATCCAGTTGGACTAATATAGGAAGGGTAGACATTCATCAACTTTGCCCTCACATAGGCATGAAGATGTTCATATAATGGTTTAATCTGAAAAGCGCAGGAAGAAAGTTTAAGACCAAGAGTAGGCAATTCTAATTTCCAATCTGCAACACTTTATTTAAAATAATAGGAGATTATTTTAAAAAGTAGAATTTCCCCAGATTAAAATTTTTTCTCTCAAATTTCTGGAGAATTTAAAAGCATTCCTTCTTCCTAGATATTGATGATAACTAGCTTCACTGCATAAATCAATAAACATACATGAAGAACACAGGTCCCAAAATAAAAGCAGATGCAAAACGTATATATTCATTTTTAAGATTGTTTTTACTTTTTTGTTTTTATTCTTTCTTTGTTTTTAATTTACATACTATAAAATTCACTCATTTTCAAGTGTGTAGTTTCATGAGTTTCCATAAATTAAAACTACTGTGAAACCATCACCACTATCTAGTTTTTCAACACTTCTATAACCACAAAAATTTCCTTGTGCCCATTTGTAGTCAATTCCACTCCTACCTCCAGCCACTCTGAGCATATCAGAGTCTGTTTATCCATTCACTAGTTGAAGGACAGCTGGGTTTCCAGTTTGGGGTTGTTATGAATATTGCTGCTATGAACATTTGTGTATATCTTTCTATGGATAAGAATATATGTTTTCATTTATTTCATATAGAAACTTAAGAGGCATATGGTAAGTGTGTGTTTAACTTTTTAAGAAATTGCCAAACTGTTTTCCGAGGTGACTGCCCCATTTTACATTTCTTCCAGCAGTGTAAGAGGGCTCCAGCATCTCCACATTCTCCCCAATACTTGGTATTGTCCGTCTTTATAATCATAGCTATTCTGGTGGGTGTGGAGTGGATTTTCATCATGGCTTTAATTTGCATTTCCCTAATAACTTTTTATTTGCTCATTTGCCATTTGTGTAATTTCTTTGATGATGTACTTATTCAAGTCTTCTGCTCATTTCATTTTTGGGGAATTGTTTGTCTTACTTCCATTTTTGATACCTCTGCCAAACTATGGCTGTGACAGAATAACTCACATCGGAAGTTTGAAAGTGTAGGTAAAGGGGAGGCATGGGGCCAAAATGAAGGGAAAACATCCATGGGACATTTCTGTTCATAAAACTCTCTCTTCCCTGTGAAGACTACCTTACTCAAGATAATAGTATCAATTTTTCTGAGGAAGAAAGCAAAGTCTATAGCTCTGCTAACACAGGAAGACAGTGCCAGCCCCAGGTAGCTCAATAAGATCATTACTACTTATAATTTAGAAGGCCATTTCTTCTTATAAATATTTCATTGTCATGGTCTTTCTATTGTTAATTAATGGTCAGTGACTGAAAGGAGGAGGAAAGCAGACAATTCTGAACATCTGTAGGGGGTGTTCCATTATTCTCTAAAATCTTTTCAAACTCTAATATTCCATTACTTTATGAGGCCTGGGAATGGCTGACCAATGTGTGAAGAACAAGCCAGAATGCCTGTAGTCACTGTCCCTTTTTCCAATACACTTCCCCTCAACTGTTTGTGTGTACAGTTCCTTGGTTACCTCTTCAAAGGTACGTTCCACATCTTCAATCAACTGGTTGCGGTAGTAGTCATAGCCATCTACCCCGTTTACTTCATAGTCTCCTCTCCAATAATCCCCATAATCTTCATAATCTGTATTTTTTTTAAGAGAAAGGGAAGAACATAAGGGAAAGAAAGAGAGAAAGCACAATATACATAGATTAGCCTTGCTGGGAGGTTAAAAGTAATGTAAAGACATCTCATTTTTACTGTGACAAACATCAACTCAAAGGGATGCAATCAAATAATAACATCTCTGTTTAAGCACTTGCTCTGCACCAAGAGTTTAAATGTGTTATTTTATTTAATAAGCATAAGAACTATATAAAATTGTAATTAGTATAACTTCCACTGTGCAGAGTAACAGCCTGTTTATTTTTAAATAAATTTTATTGTGTATATTTAAGGTGTACAACATGATGTTATGAGATACATATATAATAAAATGATTACTGTAGTAAAACAAATTAACGTATCCATCATTTCATATAGTTAAGCATTATCTTCCCATGGAAGTGCAGCTAAAATCTACTCATTTTGCAAAAATCCTGAATACAAAGCACTATTATTAACTATAGTCCTTATGTTGTACATTAGATTTTTAGACTTGTTCATCCTACATATCTGCTACTTCGTATCCTTTAACCCACTTCCTATATCCCACCCCCCTGCACCTCACCCCTGGTAATCACTGTTGCTCTTTCTCTGTATATTTTATTTTATTTTTTTAAAATCCACTTTTGAGTGAGATGATGCCACATTTTCCTTTTTATGTCTGGCTTATTTCACTGACTATAATGTCCTCTAGGTCTATCCATGCTGAGGCAAATGACAGCATCTCCTCTTTTTAAGACTGAATAATATTCCATTGCATACACATACCACAGTTTCTTTATCCATTCATCACTTGACAAACACTTGGGTTGTTTCCCTATCTTGGCTATTGTGAATAATGCTGCAATGAACATGGCAGTGTAGATATCCTTATGAAGTGGTAATTTCATCTAATTTAGGTATATACCCAGAAGAGGGATTGCTGGGTCATATGGTAATTCTATTTTTAATTTATTTAGGAACGCTATACTATTTTTCCATAACGGCTTCACCAGTTTATATTTCCACCAACAACCTGTGCTTAGAGTCGTTAAATCACTTGTCCAAGATCACACAGCTGGTAAGCGAAAGAAGCACACTCCTAGTCTCTTAACAGAGGATGTCTACTGTCTTGATACATCAGTTTATATCTTTAGCTTTAAAATATGTAACTGGATCTCTAAGTTTTTAAATTATCCTTTTGTTCAGGGTCTTGTAATTTTTAGATCAGACCCAGCTCATCTTAGACTTTGCCACAGGGGAGCTATGTTTGCAAATTATACGTATCAATAGCATGATTCTATGTGCTTCCTTTAGTATCTCACCATCAGGAAACACAAGCTTATGTTAGAATATTAGCTAATAAAGTTTGTAAACATAATTTAATAATTTTTATTTTTGCATTCACATTGGCAATTGATGATTGGGAAGATGAGAAGAGAAACAAATATTTGGATGAAAGGACATCCAGGATATTGTTTTTAAAATGGTGACAAGCAATTGTCTCCAGCTTGCCTAAGTCTTAAGAATATTGAATTTAAGTGGCAGTGGAAGAAATTTTAAAACAACAAATGGGGAAAAAAGTCTTCCTTATTCAACCTCAGCAGGCAGTGAATCATCAAAACACAATGTCAATCATGATACCATGACTTCAGCTCATTATTCTGGGAGGAGAATAAGTTAAGAGACATGGAAATTCCTTCCTATGTTAAGATTTTTATGACCACATAATTTGAGATATATACTGCAGAAAATAATACGTTTTCAGCCTAATCTGACTTTTTGTCTTTCTGGGGCATCACCCTAAGGTAGACACACAAATGACCTTTGAAAGTGAACTGTGGGGGCTTTAGACAAAAGACAGTGACTCTGTCTCTCATCATGAGAAATGGGATCCCCTCTTAATCCCCAGACTCCCTCAGGAGCCTTTATGGGCCTGAGATTTTCCTGGATTACTTATAATTCATAATTCCTGGATAATTTATTTTAGGCCTTATAGTTGAGTCTCATTCTTGAGCTTCTTGAATAGTAGAATGCCAGTGCACCTTTTCTTTTTCCTCAGTAATTTCTTTTCAAAACAGGTAATCTGAATTGTTCAGGAGATGATTGTTAATTGAGGGGTATCCCTGATATCAAAGGGCAGGCTTGGAAATGCAGGAGAAATAGCCCCGCGGCCACACAGAGAGCTTCAGGACCTCTACAGATCAGCAAACTTACGATTTGCTCTTGCCATTTCATTTTTCAAGACCACATACTCTTCATATAATGGCCTCAGCTGCTTGCCGACCTCAGATCTCCAGCCTTCCCAAGCCCAGAGCCTCTCATTGTAGTCTGTACTCTTTGCCATTATTTCATTCAAACCTGTTATCCCAAAGCACCCAAAGAGAAGAAAAGATGCATTTGTAAAACTTTTATTTGTAAACAACTACACTAACTTTAAAGAATTAAAAGTAAGGTTGGCAGACATTAGGTCATAAAGTGATTAAATAAAATCTCATGATTTATTCATTTCCTTGCCCTTATAGTTCCAAAATATGTCTGCAAAGGAAATAAACCACTGAAATAACTATTATTAACTTGATTAAATTAAGTAAATGTGATAAAAATTTACAAAGAAGTTTTACTAAAAGTTAAAAGAGCATCTATGTGTTGAAACACATATTTGCAATCATTTTTAAAACTTGGGAGAAGAGTGAATTTCATAATCACTACTCAAAATTAGTAGCCCACCTGGTTCAAGTAATAAGCATTCTTGTGGATAATTTGGGTTACAAACTTTTCCAGTACTGTAGATGGTGCTCATTGTATTTATAATTGTGTTCAACTGCAAATTAAAGATAATAAAGAATGTTAACAATGGAAATTTTGCTGAAGGGAATGCTAATATAAAGATATCCTTTGGCCACATGATTTTTTGATTCCTCAAAATACAGCAATTTACTTCTTTGCCATGTATCTTTCTGTATGTAGAGAAGGAATAGCCTAGTTAAGTTTCCCCACTGTCAACTAGCACAAAGTGCTATAAGCACATAATAAATATCTGTGGAGTAACTGAAATAACCAGATCTACCAAAACCCAAAGAATTTTTCTTATCTACACATACGCAGAGAAGTGCATTTTCTTCATTCAGCATTTATTGAAACTGTAATATGTCCTACACTTTGACAATTTGGAAATGAACAAGTCAAAGACCACAAGGTCATAGGACAATGAGGCAGCCATGAAATCAATAACATTAATATGTAACAGAATGACAAGTGCTATAACTGTCACCAAAAAGTGATGCAATAGTATAGAAGCAGGGAGAAATTAATAACTAATAACCTGGAGATTCAATAATGGGTCCAAAGAGGAGGAAACATAGAGCTGTGTCTTGGAGAAGAAGTAGGCATTGGTCATGTAGAGAAGGGAGGTAGAAAGCAGAGCCTAAAAAATGAAAGGAGGTTGGAAAAGACAAAGCATTCCCAGGGAACGGTGAGATGTTAAATGAAACTGGAGCAATGGTGCTCATTAGGGAAAATAAAAGACATGAGAATGGAGAGATAAGCAGGGGCCAGATCATGAGGGACCATCTATGCCATACTAAAGTGTTTAAACTTTACCCTGTAGGTAAAGTGAAGGTGACAGAGTGAAGCAGTGCTACTCCAGGTGTAATCTGTGGAACACTGCACATGAGCAAATAGTTTGCTTCCATTCTGTGATAAGTACAGGAATTAAGAGAATAAATGTTTATAAACTTTTGAAAACAATTTGCCATTTCCATGACATCTAAGCATGTAATTGATGAACTTAACCAAGTATTCATCTGCAATGGATTGGAAATAAAGGAGGGAGAAAGGAAAGAAGGGAGGGAAAGAGAAGGAGGGACGGAGGAAGAAAAGGAAGGAAGATAGGAAGGAAGGAAGGAAGAAAGGAAGGAAGGAAGGGAGGGAGGGAGGGAGAGAGGGAGGAAGGAAGGAAGGAAATGGTTCTCTCCATCAGATTGATTTAAGAAGCACTTGATTGAAGGATCTGTTTCTCCTATTTCCCTTGGGCTCGGCCTTGAGAGTCATCCTAAAACATAAAATAGATCCTATGCTTAAAACTTCCACAAGATTCCGTTGTCCAAAAGAATAAACCTAAATCCCTTACCATGGCACAAAATCCCTCATGGTCTCTCTCTACCTCTTCTTCAATCTCCACTGCTTCCACTCCATTGAATCTAAGCACCCTTGAGTCCCTTCTCTTACCAAACACTTTAAGCTCTTACATGCATTTCAGTGGTTTTCAGTCCTGGCTGTACATTAGAATTATCTGGAGATTTTTAAAAAATAGAATTTTCAGGTTCTATCTAAGCTAGACCAGGCTGTTTATATGTGAATGGGCAAGATTTCTCATAGTGTCCTTGTGGGAGGAAAAAAATGGAGAAACATAGAATGGATAAGGTACAGTAGATTGATAATTAGTTGAACAATTGGACCTAAAGAATGCAGAAAAATAAATGTTAACTTGTAGAAAGATACATTTCACATGGCTTTATCTTTGCCCTTTTGATGCACTTATATATATATATACATATATATATATATGTATATATATATTATTGCGTTTTAGGTTTTGGGGTACATGTGAAGAACATGCAAGATAGTTGCATAGGTACATACATGGCAATGTGGTTTTCTGCATTCCTCCCCATCACCTATATCTGACATTTCTTCCCATTTTATCCCTCCCCTACTCCCTACCCTCCGCTGTGCCTCCCCTAGTTGCCCCCAACGGACCTCAGTGTGTGATGCTCCCCTCCCTGTGTCCATGTGTTCTCACTGTTCAACACCTGCCTATGAGTGAGAACATACGGTGTTTGATTTTCTGTTCTTGTGTCAGTTTGCTGAGAATGATGGTTTCCACATTCATCCACGTCCTTACAAAGGACACGAACTCATCGTTTTTTATGGCTGCATAGTATTCCATGGTGTATATGTGCCACATTTTCCCTGTCCAGTCTATCATCGATGGGCATTTGGGTTGGTTTCAAGTTTTTGCTATTGTAAACAGTGCTGCAATGAACATTCGTGTGCATGTGTCCTTATAGTACAACGATTTATAATCCTTTGGATATATACCCAGGAATGGGATTGCTGGGTCAAATGGAATTTCTATTTCTAGGTCCTTGAGGAATCGCCACACTGTCTTCCACAATGGTTGAACTAATTCACACTCCCACCAACAGTGTAAAAGTGTTCCTATTTCTCCACATCCTCTCCAGCATCTGCTGTCTCCAAATTTTTTAATGATCACCATTCTAACTGGCGTGAGATGGTATCTCAATGTATGATGCACTTTTATTTTTATATACACAGATTAGAACATACAAAGTTCCAGAGGACAAGCAACTGAGAAAGAAGAATTTCTTTTTAAATAGCTAGATATTTTAGATTAAAAGTATTTCAATAGGCTATATTGGGGTCTGCAAACTATGTTCTGCAGACCAAATCCTGTCTGCTGCCTGTTTTTGTAAAGTTTTACTTGAATACAGACATACTCGTTCATTTACATATTAGCTATTGCTGATTTCCTGATACAACAGCACAGCTGACTACTTGCAACACAGACAATGTGGCCCACAAAACCTAAAATATTTACTATTATCTGTTTCTTTACAGAAAAAAAAGTTTGCTGTTGACATTGTGGACAAAATCATTCTTTGTTGTTGGGGGTCATCCCACGCATTGTGAAATGTTCTACAGCATCCCTACCCACTAGATGTCAATAGTATCCCCCAGTTGTGGCAACCAAAAGTGTCTCCAGACATTGTCAAATATCCCCAGAGGACTAAATCACCCCCAGCTGAGAACCACTGGCATAAACTAACTATTCTTGAGGCTACCTGATCCTTCAAGAAGGTGACCTAACACAAGGGGGTGTCCATACACACCACAGTGCTAGGGACAATCTCAGTTTAACTCTGTGTTTGAATATAATTATTACTAGTGTCTTTCACTCTCAAAAATATTCCCGTTTGAATAATAAATTATATGGTCACCTTATGTAGGCATAGAGAGAGCTTTTTGTAATGTCAGCATTACTATCTTTGCAAATAAAGGAAGCTGCTGTGGGTGATATTGATGTTTAATATTTCCCAAATATTTCAACTCTTGGGATCAATGCTAAAATGTTCACAAACGTACCCGTTTGCTCTTGTCTTCTGAGAGCACTGAAGATCCATTCTGCTGAAGAGCCTGCAACTGAAGCTTGACTGTGAGATTCTGAATTTCTTTTAGTGGATACGTTTGGGCAAGTTTGGACTGTTCTTTGAAAAAGGCAGACCATTTCTCCCCAGCAACATTCTGAAATGGCATAAAAGAAAATTAAAGTTGGAATGGCACTGCTTGATCAAAGAGAACAGAAGATATAGTCCAAAGAATATCGGGTGAAACATTTAATATTTCTTGAGTGATTTAGTCCTCTACTCTGCTGAAGGTCAGTGTTTAGTTTAAGAGTGACCAGGCTACTTTTGACCACTCTCACTGGCCTGTTGCCTGGTTTTCCCAAGGGTTCTGTCCCCAGAACTGGAAGTGAATTCTCACAGATAATCCACATTGTGGGCCCCTGGAATTTTTAGCCTTAGTGCTGTGACGTGGGTGAGTTGGCCAAAAATCGAAAGACGAGTGCTTTTAAAAGAGAATCCAGTAGAGCCCAGAGTGTACATAATGGGAATACAGCCCCCTAATAACAATGGGAACCATAAGAAATGAGAACCAGTTCATAGTAACTTCCTACCTGCCATGACATAGCCCAAGGATTTTGATCTTCAGTTAGAATTCCCAAAGAAGGCTTCCCAGAAAATGGCCATTGGTAGCCATGGTGGTTTTCTACCAGCAAAAGAAATCATCAAGCAGGTGATGATGCCAGGACACATTTCCCCTCCCCCCCATCTTGAACATCAGTTGGAAAGTGGACTTCTCCACACTACTCTAGTGTAGTCTTTTCTCAATGTACAAATTCATTTCCATTTACTAAAGACCAAAGTGAGCAACTACTTGGTATACTGTACTGCTATAGACCATACAAAAGAGATAGCATGTAAGGAAAGTAAGAGTTCCACTCCTGGACTCAAATACCTTAGCCTCTCTGAGTCACAGTTGTTTTATCCGCAAAATGAAAGTAATAATAGGACTTACCTCAAAGGACTGTTGTAAGGATTAGAAGAATTAACAAAAAATGAAATGCTTACAAGGGTGCCTAAAATATCCCAATCATTCAACAAATGTTAGTTATTTTATTATTTGTTATTTATTATTATTTTATTATTTATTTGATATTTTATTATGTATAGGGAAAAGTACCTTGTCCTTACATTGCTTTCAATTTTATCAGACAGATAAGATATACATTATAAATGTTTCATTAATGAAACATGAGAGTATATAATAATATATAAATTATGAGTGGGCCAAGCAGTTTCTGTTGCAAGAAAGAAGAAATGCATGTAGGTGACTATGTTTGGCCAAGCCCTCATGCAGAAGTTGCAACATAAGACAGACCTTAAACTAGGTAGGAGTTGGATGAGTAGAGAATATTTTGAAAAATAATTTACCTCATTTAATTTTCTCAATTAACACTATGAGGTAGAAAATCACTCTCTCTCTCCTTTTTTATACATACAGAAAGTGGCTCAGAGAAATAAACAGTGGAGCTGGCAATCAGCCACCAGCATCTGATCCTCGCCCTGTGGCAGACAGACTCTAAGAATGCTCCCATGATCCCTGCCTTTGGTGGTCACACCTTGTGTGATCCCTTCCCCATAAGTATGAGCAGATCTGTGATTTACTTCCAATCAGTAGCATACAACACAGGTGACAGGGTGTTCATGTTTCTGTTATATAAGATTTTAACTTCGATCTTCATAGAAGACTCTCTCCTTTGCTGACTTGCAGCAAGACGCCATGTTGTGAGCTAGCCTATGGAAAGGGCTACATGGCAAATAATTAAAAATGGCCTTTGACCAACTGCATTAGCTTGGAAGTAGATTCATCCCCAGTCAAGCCTCAGAAGAGACCACAGCTCTAGCCAGCGCCTTGAATGCAACCATATGAGACTTAGAAACAGAAGATCCAGCTGAACCATGCCTAGACTCCTAGCCCACAGATACTGTGGGATAATAAATGTGTATTGTTTTAATCTGCTAAGCTTGTGGTAACTTTTTGCACAATAGATAGCTTGTACAGCTCCCACAGGCAGAAGTTCAGGCATGATTGCATTTTACAAACCAAGGAATTTCACTTTTACCCTCTGAGAATTAGGCAGTCACTGAAGGTTTTGAGTACGCATGTGACATGATGGAAATGGGGCACGGAAGTGGCAGTAATGAGCCACACAAGACATAAAGAAAATAGTGGCAGTGAAGATGGAAAATAGGCTGTTTGTGGTGGTTCATGCCTGTAATCCCAGCAACTTTGGGAGGCTGAGGTGGGAAGATTGCTCGAGCCCAGGAGTTTGAGACAAGCCTGGGCAACATGGCGAGACGCCATCTCTGCAAAAAATACAAAAATTAACTAGGTGTGGTGGCTCTCACCTGTAGTCCCAGCTACTCATGAGGCTGAGGTGGGAAGATTGCCTGAGCCTGGGGAGGTTGAGGCACAGTAAGCAATGATTGTGCCACTGTACTCCAGCTTGAATGGCAGAGTGAGTCTCTGTCTCAAAAAAAAAAAAAAGGAAAGTAATTTCTTTCTTTACTGAACACTCACAACCTCTCAGAAACCGCTTTTGATTAATCTTCAAAACAACCTTGTGAGGGAGTTGTTATTGTCTCAGCTTTACAAATAAGGGAAATGAGGCACACAGCTGATAAGTAACTTTCCCTAGCTCACACAGCTAGAAATTAGAAGAACCAGGGCATCAACCCAGATGTGTTTACTTCTAAAGCTAATGCTCTGAACTATTTTCCTATAGATTGTGTTTGACACATTCTAGTCTTCTCTCTAACATGCAGGAGTGGGAAGAAGTGAGCTATGGGAAGAGGAGTTTGGTCTGCAGCACAGACTCATCTATGCAACCTACCTGACACACTTCTCAATCCCTACCCATCTTCACCCAATCCAGATGATTTACTGTGAAGCAAAATTTCTGGTAAAACTTTCATACCAAATCATAGGAATAATTTTACTCTCAATCTACAGGAAATAACTCATAATCTCCCAAAGGCCTAAGTCTTAGAACACTGTCATAGTACATGTGGGAACTTTAAGGTTATCTGGTTTTATTTTATTTATCACTACCATCCTACACATGTTATAATTATATCACCAAAAAAAAAATCACTTTATGTTGCTTTGCATTTTGGCCCCTAAGGATATATTATTCCTTGCCAAGCTATTCTTTTAATATTATTTACAATTTATTACAATTTATTCCATATCTTTAGCCTACAGCTCCCAAGCCTAAAGAAAACAGACAGCATAGCAGTTATGCAAAGAATCAGTTCATTCATACCTATCAGATTATTTAGTGGTCAATAGCTATATGTAGGCTGAATTATGAAAGAAATGAAACATATATAGAAGCTTATATAGCCCCAGGCTTGAAAGGAACCATTACAGATAAAATTCGTGGCATTCCACACTATCTCCTGCCAAAGGCAGAAGAGAAGCAACTAAAACTGCAACAGTTTCTGTAGCCATACAGGGAGATTTGGGAGTAAGGCACACATTGTTCGAGATAATCACAAGAAATTAAAACATTCTTTAAACCCCATCTATAACTGTAATGGATACCATATTCCCAACCTGTGAGAGATCTTTTGTAATTTCAAGGACTGTATGTGTAAAATCCTAAACTATATTTTAAAACGTTCAAAAAGATACTCTGCTCTTTTTGGCCCTAACTATATGCATAAATTAGGTATACGATTTCTTAAGCCATAGGTCTGGTGGTCTCTACCCAACTTGTGATAATGGTATTTAAACTATTAAAATCCTTTTGTGATAAGTTGTTCGAGACTTAAAGTATTGACAACTTGTTTTCTCTTTTTCTATAGCTCACTATTGCCTAAACCAGGCTATATACTTTTAGTAACCTCTAAACAACTTCTTCCCTTGTAGGTGTGAGAGTTCCATGAAGATAGAAAATGAAAAACTGAATGGAATCTTTAGCATCTATCCAGTACGTTGGAGCCCAAAACTCTCCCAGGAAAACCTTCACCCTTGGCCCCCATATGCCAGCCCAGTTTCCAGATAGAGCTGTCAAAACTGCATTTGGTTCAAAGACAAAAGCTGCCTTGGTTACTTTCTAAATATACCCGGGTACTTGCATATTAAAACACACACACGCGCGCACACACACACACACACATTCCATTTAACAAACTAAGTAATGTAAATTTTAAGAATGTGAATTCCATAACTCAAGTTTGGGATTTAAGAAATTATTTTTTTCTTTATTTGAGATGGGAGATTTAATATTTTAACATTTAAAATTTTTAATATGTATGAACATTTTTATTTTTTCTGAATTTTATCTCATGGGGAAAAAAAGTGCTCGCCCCTGAATTTTATTCTATGTGCTGCACAGTGATCTTCCCCGACTCTTGTACCTATAGGAAGGTGTTCATGTGTATTTAGGGGCATAGGACAGACTCATTAGAGACAGGGATGAAGTTTCCTTGGCTATATACAGAATAGCAGTTTAAAATTAACTCATGCTCTGCTCTGAGTTCACTATGACACTATCTCTGGAGACATAAATAGGTCCAGAAATGGGGCATGCCCAAGGACCCTAGGGGTCCTGGCAGCAGGGGCAGAAGATGTTCTAGAGAACACAAAAAGAGTAAGTGTGGTAGGTGAGATGCAATGGCTCATGCCTGTCATCCCAGCACTTTGGGAGGCTGACTCAAGAAGATCGCTTGAGCCCAGGAGTTCAAGACCAGCCTGGGTGACAAAGTGAGATCTCGTCTCTACAAAAAAATTTTTTTAATGAGGAGGGAAGATCATTTGAGCCCAGGAGGTCAGACTGCAATGAATCACAATCATGCCACCACATTTCAGCCTGGGCAACAGAGTGAGACCCTGCTTCAAATATATATATATATATATATATATATATATATATATATATATATATATATACATGCCTCATGCTCTCTCTTCATGGCTTCTGAAAACTCACCAAGAAATATCTACAGTGTCCTTGCTTTTGTTTTCTAGCCAGGAATTGCTTGATCCCGAAAGTCTTGTAAGAAGACATGATGAGAAATGGAGTCAACCACACATACCACAATGGCAGAGAAAGGGAGACAGCTTTGGAAACCTGTTTTTACCAAGCTTTTTTTTCCTTATCTTTATCTGATGGACCTCTCTACACTACATTGGCAGCTTTATGACACTATGCTGATCAAGTTTTGATGACTTCTATTATTTTGAGGTATATTCTCACAGCTTAACATAAGGATCACCACATTAGATCAGATCCATAGGCTGACAAAAATAGTCTGACTTCTGCAAGTTACACCATAGGACAATACGGGAAGGGTAGATTATCCTCAATCATGTCGCTCTGATAGAATATGAACATACACATGTCATGCAGCCCAAATTTCCCTTCCTGCATCCGTTCTTAATTGCTACACTAATATTACTTAACAAACAACTTTGTTTTTTATTATATAATACTACATAACAAGCAACTTTGTTATGTAGTACTACATAACAAAAGGTATTTGTTTTGTACTAAATAACAAATAACAAACCTCAGTGGCTTAAGTGGTTATTGGAGAAACAATATTTTGGGTGGCAAAACTATGCTTTTGTTACAGTGCGAATCGTTTTTCCAAATACTTGTCTGTGTATTAATGAGCTGCCAAAAATCTACTTCATGGCATATTATAAATATTTATTTTATGGAAGAATGTTTTTCAGATTTTGCAAGCCTTCTTTGAGGTAAAAAGCCTATCACAAAAACCAAGATTAGAAGTACTAAGTGGCCTTAGAAATATTAATGGTAATTTCTTTCTATCTCTCTTTCTTTTTTCTTTTGAGACAGGGTCTCGCTCTGTTTCCCAGGCAGTGGCACAATTTCAGCTCAGTACAACTCCTGCCTCCTGGACTCAAGTAATCTTCCTGCCTCATCCTCCCCAGTAGCTGGGACTACAGGTATACACCAACACGCGCAACTAATTTTTGCATTTTTTGTAGAGACAGGGTTTTGCTATGTGGAGTTTGTTGCCCAGGCTGGTCTCGAACTCCTGAGCTCAAACGATTCACCCACCTCGGCCTCTCAAAGTTCCAGAATTACAGGCGTGAGCCACCGCACCTAGCCAGTAATTTCAAGTATTTACTTATTTTCAGTTAACAGTGCATTATTGATCAGCAAATGTTCAACACTGGGGATTACAGAGGAAGTTATTTACTCTAAGAAGTTCATTCATCGTTAACCCCAAAAAAGATAAAATTGATCATCAGAAAGTCTCATTAAAATAAATCTACACTGTGTTTAATTTAGTGAGTCAGTGCATATAATCTTTTCTTAAATAAAGTTGTCTGATTTCTCAGCACTTAAATATGGAAGGATACTGTTTTGGGATCTGTGAGAGAAGAAATTGCTAAATCCTTGCACTTGTTAAACAAAGCGTCTGGCTTTCCCAGAACATTCTGATATTTGTCAGAACTGGTTTAATCACAGTTTTTGTTGTTTGTTTTTGTTTATGTTTATGTTTTGGAAGGATCTGCCTGGATTCTGTGACCTTTAGGAGTCCCTTGGAGCTCTGTGACAAAGACGAAAGGAATTCCCAAGTCCAGCCTTACCCGAGCCCTGATTAGCTTAATTACTAGTTAGTTCTTTCACTAAGCCTCCAGTTGCATTTTTCAGTTGATATATCACGTGTAGAGAATCTTTAGATATTCCTGATGACATTGTAGGCTAAAAGAAAATATTAACTCAATAACTGATGGCATTTCCATGAAATGCCTTGAAATCCTGACTGTGATGAGAATTATGGTGGTAACTCTATAAAGAATATCCACTTGTTTCCAAGCATCTGGATTGAGACCAGTGAATTATTTCGTAACAATTTCCCGAATGAACCCCAAGGTCAATAAAGTTTAGTTATCTGGGTCTCCAGAATCAGAGCTATGGAGGCAAACATCCAACTCACAACTCAGAGCATTTCTTTGATTTCCCTTTACAGTTTCATGAGCGGTAATCTAATCTTTAAAAAGCAACAAATAGCCCTATAGAGCCATGAGAACTCACCATGTTTTGAACATTCTCTTCGGTAATGTTGGTGTTATAATTCCAAGAAGCAAGTGAATTTTCATGGAACAGGTCTTCAGCTTCATGGTTAAACTTGTCCAAAAATGTCTTGGCCTGTTCCTCTACGGTAGACTGAGCAGCAGTTACAGCAACAAGGCTGAGAAGGAGCCAGAAAGAGCCTGACATCGTCCCCTGTCAGCCAAGATCACATCCACTGAGTGACTTTCCCTAGACTAAAACCTCCTTATGAGATTTTCTCTCTTATCAGCCTTTGAACTTGGGTTGGGCACTGAGCAGGAAGGACCAAAAAAAGAAAAGAAGAAGAACACAGTAAACAATCTTCTGAACCAATATAAAGTTCATCCTGGAGAAGACAGATATGTAACAGATTTTAGAATAATTTTTTAAAGTAAATAAAATAAGAAAAAGGTTATTCTTTAATTCTAAAGAACCTTAGCTCTCCTGTCACTTTATGGCCAAATCAAAACCGGTACTTTCGGTTAATATTTTCCTAGAAAGCTGTTAAAGATACACAGAAAATGTTATAATTTTACAATTACCAAAGAAGTCTAAAATTAGAGATCATGAAGATAATGTTGGTGTTTGTATGGTTTTCAGACAATTTCATAAATAGTCAGTTATCTCTCATTTATTTTTATTTCAAGGTCATATTCACAGAAACTCTCTACTTAGATAACATTTTCCCTTCCAAATACATGACTTTGCCCTTGTCTTTATGGAATTCATATTTCTGATCAGTTTTAATTTCCAAGGCCACTTTTTAAAAATTATGACTACTCTCCACTCCACAGGTCTGCTCTCCTAATCTGCCTTTGCAAAACTTAAAAAGGCTCATTTCATTTCTCACACTGGTTCTGCGCCTGACTTCTTTGAGTGCCTCCTTCTCTTTCACTTACCTATTCAAAACTCAGTCAAGGTCACGTGGATGTAAGAAAGCCTCCATATGGTATGAAATCCAAAGAGTGTCTATGTCAACTCCTGGTGCTCTGTAGCGATGGGATCACAACAACATAGAATTCAAAGAGATTTTAGTGATTATCTTGTCAAATCTCAGAAGTGAGCTCAATGTCGTCATTACCAAGGTGTATGTATCAGTGCCACAGATCAAAGAGAGGAGCACTTTAAATTGCAGCGTTCATGGGCCTGCTTGACTATGATTGTGAAACTTTGACATAGAGAAAATATTTCTTCACCCAGAAAAACAAGTCTTCCAGGTTCAGGTTACATTGCAATAATCAAGCCTTAAAAAAAACATCCACTGCTTTTCCTTATTCCAAAGTTTTGTATTGGAAAAAAACGATTATAAGTAACCGTGCAAAGTGCTTTGTATTATAATATCTCATTTGAGCATCACAAAAAAACATATAGGCAAATATTTTATCACCATTTTATGAATTATGAAACTAAGTTTAAATAACTTGCTATACCATACTGAGCTAACAAATGGTGGAATCAGGACATGGATCTATGTACTCTGATTCTAGAGCATAGGCTCTTAACTAAGTTGTAGTCAACAGTCTAAGAGCAATAGTGGAGACATAGACAGTGGTGTGGTAGAGGGCCTTGTGCTTCAGTGAAGATGACAGATTTAGTTACACTGCATCAAAAAGAGGTGGACTCTTACTTCCCTTGATGTGAATCAAAATATACTAGCCTTTTAAGAAATAAAGCAGTTCACAAATTTAAGTAATAATAATACAGAATTTTAAATGAAAATGAGATGAGGGTAAAAAAAAAAAAATCAGTGCAGAAATTTCAGAAAGGCCCCTCTCACATTCCAGGAAGCCTAAATCCACTCACTTCTTGCACACAGTAGGAGAAAAAACAGGATAGAAAGAGGACAGCACATGAGTCTTTGAACAAAAATTTCAAATGTTACTTTAATAAAAGCAGAAATAAATTTCTACATAGGTAAATTCCTGAATGAAACATGTGGGTTTAGTGGAAAAAATGGGAGTAGTCCAAATTCACTTCACTGAGGCAGAAAATAAACCTGATCAAACTGAAACAGAGAAAGTAAGATATAAAATCTGAAAGCTAATAATAACTGGACAAGGAGCCTGGGATAGCAATGAGGCAAGAAAATGCTAGAAGCCAAGAAACTTTGAGAAGCAAGGAAAAAGGGAGAGTTGTCTACACTGATTCTGTAGAAAAACTAGCCCAGAATGGCAAGGACTAACTGAATTACTAGAATTTTTGTTCACACTTTTTTGAGACGATGTCAATGTTCTGATAGTTACCCAGAAGCGTTCTCTCTGAGCCCATTCTGAGAATGGAAAGAATTCACTAAAAACTCAGGGAATGAGACTCAGAAAAACAATTGGCCTAAAGGAATGTATTGTCTTTGAGAAAAAAAAAAATGGAGAATCAGAAAAAATTAGAAGACCAGAGATGCAGGAAAGATGTTCTATTTTTCAATAAGATTGAGGGAGGAGGTAGGTTTCATAATGGTAGAGGGAAGAATTTGACCTTATCACCTAGTAAAGTTATAAAGTATAATTTTTAGAATGTGGTTTGCACTTGGAAAAATATATCTCTGGTCTATTAGGAATTCACTATGAATAAGTCAGATGCTGCCTGCCCTATCTCCCCTTTGATAGGATGTAATAGTAAAAAACATATATATATATCCAAAGACATAGTATATCTTCCGTTTCAATAAGGGATTTAACAAAATGTAAAATGCTATGACTAGATCGAAATGTTCCCTGAAACAACCACACAGTACAGGATTAGGCAGTCCTCTGATAAACAACAATTCATGTCCAAAACAACAAGAATCTTGCTTCAACCATTGTTTATTGACTACCTACTATATGCCAAATGCTATTCTATATATTGAACATAAGCTAATAAATATTGTATTACATGAGGTGAGGACAGAGGGAAGACAAATAGTTTGTGATAAATGCCATGACTTATAATAAGCAAGAAATGGAAGGTAGAGAATTATGGGGTGGGAAGAGGAATTTTCTATAAGGAGGGCCGCTCTGAGAAGGTAACATTTGAGCAGACTCGAGAGAAGTGACGAAAGTTGTGCAGATATCTGGGTGAAGAAGTTTTTCTAGACAGAGGGAGCAGCAAGTGTAAAGGATGTAGGCAGATTTCAAGAACATCAGAGGTCTTTGTGACTGGAGCTCAGTGTGCAGGGGAAAGTGGTAGGAGGTGAAGTCGAGGAAGAAGCTAGGGTCACATCAGGAGGGTTTTAAAGACAATTAACTGTGAGACTTTAACTTTACTCTCAGCAACATGGGAAGACACTGGAAGGCTTCAAGCAGAGAAGTGATCTAGCAGAAGGTTTAGCAAGGTCACTCTGGCTGCTGCTTAGAGAATAGACTCTAAAGGGGTAAGAATAAAAGCAGAGAGACTAGTAAGTGAGCTACCGCAGCAGCCCAGTCATGCTCGTTGAATAAAAGCTTACTATGAGCTGCAAATCCAACTAGGAGGCCCAGAAAAAGGTACTGGTCCTATAAGTACATCTTATACTATATTAGAGTTCGTTAATATAAGCATTAGATACAAAATAATCTAGACCATCACATTCGTTTCTGTGAACCACAATTTCAGAGACACACAAAGAGTATCCAGAGGAAAATAAATAAGAGAATAGATGGATCTAAAATAATATAATTTGAGGAATGGTTTAGACATAGAAGAGAAGACAGGGTGGACAGCTTTCTTCCATCATGGTACTGTCATTTAGAAGAAGACTTAGCATAGTGGATTTACTCTGTCACTTGTTAGCTGTATGCCTTTAGGCAGGTAATATCCTCCCTGCACCTAATTTATTTCAAAGCCAAAGATAGTTTTATATCCATTTTGTAGGGATGCCATATTACATGAATTAATACATAAGAACACAGAGAATAATGCTGTAAGCCTAGTAATAAAAGCCACTGGAAATGAAAGGAGCTGTGTAATAATTAGGGAACTTCCACACTAGAACGTTTAATCAAACCATCTGCAAGGTCATCTTTTAAAGACATTGCAGCAAACAGAGACTGGCTGGGAGTGTGACTCAAAGGTCTTTTTGGACTATAGGATCCTGTATTGTAGGAGAAGTCTGCTAGTCTGTGCTGAAACAGCAGGATGCAGGAGCTCACCAATGAAATGAGTAGAGTCCTTTATGAAAGGAAAGGGGAGACAGCCAGTAGTCTACATGAGCCCAGCCATGGAGAACCTCTCATGGTGCATTGATCACCCAATCATAGTCAGGTCCTGGTATAAAACTTCCTACATACAGAGAAGAGAAAACTTGAGTCTGTCACTGCTACCTTGAGGAAGAAGGGGAAAGTCATAAAGGTAAATGACTCCTTCTCAATATTTACAGATGTTGTCTTTGTCGGGTGCACATGCTTTGTACCTGGCTCTGTACATAAAGTCTTTGCAACAACTTTACAGGAAGAAATAATGAAATCCATTTTATAATTAAGGAAACCAGATGTTCCCATGATTAATTCAAACTTACAACTGATAAGCAATGGGGCTGCATTTTGACCCCAGATTGTTTAATTGTTTCTCTCCACAGAGTCATGGGTTAAGCTGTCTGTTAACCTCATGTATGTTTAATAAGTCCTCCTCAATCTGTCATATTCTGAGAATAAGCAGGCCTGCATAAGCAAAATTAAAATATACTGCTTTGTTATACCACTTATACATTTGTAAACCATTTTAGGTAGAAATTTTTCTTCAATATATTCCATCTTGATAGGGATGTTGCCTGGACATTATTTTAGAGTTATTTTTCAGATGACTCAGTGTCACCATCTTAAACAACATTTACTGGCTAAGCTATAATATAACAATTTCTTCAAGGCTTTACATTAAATGGCTCCAAACAGCTTTATTGCTATTAATTCTGCAGTTTCTGCACATTCTGAGTTCACAATCACTTCTTATAGTATCAACTTTTAGTAGCCCTGCCCTCCACAAATCTCCTCCCTGTTTCTGATCTGCTATCTGCTAAAACCTAAATAGAAACTAGATAGCCATGGAGTACAACTAGAAACCTCGCTTTTCATAGGCTGAAACCTGAGGGTGGATTTTTATTCTGCTAGAGCAAAGTACATAGACTTTGAAATCCATATTACCCTTACTGTTCAACTTTTTATATCCTTCCAACTGAGTCACAAATGGTGAGGTTGCTAAATACCTATAGGAGAAACCTCCTCCAATTCCCCAAGTTGGTGGATAACTTTGGTAAACATCAGAAAAGAAAGAATGTTTTGTTCAATTAATTATTGATTGAGTAATGCTGCTGACAGAACCAGGAAAGGTATCAGGAATACAATGCATAGAGAAATTCAAAACTTCCCTGGTCAAGAACTATTTGCATTCAGTACAATTGATTTTGACCACATGTTTATCACACAAAGTGAATTTATAAGTGCTTTACAGAAAATAAATAACAAGTTGGCCTTTCAACCCAAAGGAAAAGCTAAAGCTCTTTCCTGTTTACATCTTAGTTGCATAGCAGTCCCTTTTTTTCCTAAAGATACAGCAGAGATAATCTTCATTAACCAAACTGATAAATAGTTTCAATAGACAGAGTTCAAATTTGTGAGAATAAACAGTGGATTCCAGGAAGGTTATACTGATTGTTACTGACCTGAATTTTTGACAGCACAGTGCTTGCCACGGTAACGCTAATTTATTTTGATTCTTAGACTGTACAAAATATCAGGTAGCACTAGAGAAACGAAATCACTAGTATAAATTCACATCTAAGACTTTAAAAGCAAAACATGAGCATTTATCCTAAGTGAGATGGGATCCATGGTAGAATTTGAACAGAAGAGTGACATGATATCACTTAACATTTAAAAGAAATCTTGGGCTGGGCACAGTGGCTCACACCTGTAATCCCAACACTTTGGGAGGCCAAGGTGGGAGGGTCTCTTGAACCCAAGAGTTTAAGACCAGCCTGGGCAACATGGCAAAACCCTGTCTCTACTAAAACTACAAAAAATTCATCAGGTGTGGTGGTGTGTGCCTGTAGTCCCAGCTACTTGGGAGGCTGAGGTGGTAGGATCATGTGAGCCCAGGAAGCTGAGGATGCAGTGAGCTGTGATTGCACCATGGCACTGCAGCCTGGGCGACAGGAGTGAGACCCTGCCTCAAAAAAAAAAAAAGAAAAAAAAGGAATCCCTCTGGCCACTATATGAAGAACAAATGGGGCAAGACTACAGGCAGAGAGACCACTGAAGAGGCTACTGCAATAATCCACTTGAAATATAATGGTGGCTTGGTGGTAACAGTAGAGTTCATGAAATGTGAGTGAATTTTGAAGACATTTTAAAAGTAAAGCAAACAAGATGTGCTGGTGAATTGGATGTAGGCTGTGAAACAAAACAGTCAAAGATCACTCCAAGGTTTTTGGATTAAACAACTAGGATGAAATTGGCATCAATTTAAATGAGAAAGGTTGCTGGTAAAATAGGCTTAAAGGGAAGACTGGGAGTTTAGTTAAGTTTATGATAACTGTTAGTAACCCAAGTGTAGATGTTGAGAAGGCAATTGGATGTACAAATCTGGAGTTTGACAGAGATGTCAAGGATGGAGATACAAATTTGAGAATTGTCAGCTAGAGATGGTTAGTCAAATACCGTCTCTCAACTAAGACTAAAAAGAAAAGATCTTACCTCTTCAAAACCCCAGTGGACTGAAAATTATTACTTAAATCCAGACCTCAGGAGGGAAGTTGGAGGGATAAATAGGGAAAAAGTTACTTAAAACAACTCTCCTTAGAAGAGCCATATGTGAACAGAGACCTCAGAAACAACACCACATATCTACAACATCTGATCTTTGACAAACCCGAGAAAAACAAGCAATGGGGAAAGGATTCTCTATTTAATAAATGGTTCTGGGAAAACTGACTAGCCATATGCAGAAAACAGAAGCAGACCCCTTCCTTACACCTTATGCAAAAATTAACTCAAGATGGATTAAAGATTTAAATGTAAAACCCCAAACCATAAAAACCCTAGAAGAAAACCTAGGCAATACCATTCAGAACTTAGGTATGGCCAAAGACTTCATGACTAAAACGCCAAAAGCAATGGCAACAAAAGCCAAATTTGACAAATGGGATCTAATTAAACTAAAGAGCTTCTGCAGAGCAAATGAAACTATCATCAGGGTGAACAGGCAACCTAAAGAATGGGAGAAAAATGTTGCAATCTATCCATCTGACAAAGTTCTAATAAGCAGAATCTACAAAGAACTTCAACGAATTTGCAAGAAAAAAAAACAACCCCATCAAAAAGTGGGCAAAGGATATGAACAGACACTTCTCAAAAGAAGACATTTATGAAGCCAACAAACATATGAAAAAAAGCTCATCACCGCTGGTCATTAGAGAAATGCAAATCAAAACCACAATGAGATAACATCTCACGCCAGTTAGAATGGTGATCATTAAAAAGTCAGGAAACAACAAATGCTGGAGAGGATGTGGAGAAATAGGAACACTTTTACACTGTTGGTGGGAGGGTAAATTAGTTCAACCACTGTGGAAGACAGTGTGGCTATTCCTCAAGGATCTAGAATCAGAAATACCATTTGACCCAGCAATCCTATTACTGGGTATATACCCAAAGGATTATAAAATTTTCTACTATAAAGACACATGCACACGTACATTTATTGCGGCACTATTTACAATAACAAAGACTTGAAACCAACACAAATGTCCATCAATGATAGAATGGATAAAGAAAATGTGGCACATATATACAATGAAATACTATACAGCCACAAAAAGAATGAGTTCATGTTCTTTGCAGGGACATGGATGAAGCTGGAAACTATCATTCTCAGCAAACTAACACAGGAACAAGAAAACAAACACCACATGTTGTCACCCATAAGTGGAAGTTGAACAATGAGAACACATGGACACAAGGAGGGAAACATCACACAAGGGGGCCTGTAAGGAGGTAGGGGGGTAAGGGGAGAGAAAGCATTAGGACAAATAACTAATGCATATGGGGCTTAAAACCTAGATAAAGGGTTGACAGGTGCAGTAAACCACCATGACACATGTATGCCTATGTAACCTGCACATTCTGCACATGTATCCAAGAACGTAAAGCAAAATAATAATAATAATAAAGAGCCATCCATTGAATGAACAGGAAGGAGAAACAGGGTGGGGGGCGACGGTTCAGGAACTTGGCCAGAGAATCGTATGTCTTCACTGGTTTATGGCAAAGTAGAAACATCTCAGAAGCACAGGGTGGTTGAGCTGAGGCAAGGTGCCAATTCAGGAAAGTCAGCTGACTTGACAGATAGTCAAAGTTAAGGGCTTAGACCCAATCCAGGTCAAAGTTGCCACATTGGTGGGCATTTAAGGCATAGAAGACTTATTGTGGAACCAGCCTTTGGCATCTCAGCTAGAGTCTGAGAGTGATTGAAAAATTTTATACTTTGGTCAATACTTCCTAATTGACTCTAAATATTTTAGAATATGCGTTTATTTTATTGGCCTCCACCTCAGTCTATGGACTATGCATAAGAGTCATGTTTTCTGATCCAACTGGAAATGTTCAATAGTAGATTTCTTCTTGAGGTCTAACAGGTTCATCTTGGAGACTTCATTGTATTCCTCCCTCCTCATCTTGTAAGGGATTTGTCAGGTCTGAGCCATCAGTGAGGCTTGATCAAGGCTAGTTACATACTCCAACCTCAACCTTCCTATTCACTCATAGAGTCTCTTCTATCAAGTTGGAAGAAGAGACCTCACAGAGAGCAGAACGATAATCCAATAGAGCCAGTTTTACTAATTCCAGCATTGGTCCAAGGAATGCTGCTCAAGGATATAAAGTCCCAATTTTTCTAAACATTGTTTTTGCCTCCTGCCAATCTGACAACTTAGACTTTTTAAAAATATTATTATTCTCTTTTTTAATGAGTAAAGGAGTAGAGCTCAAGCTACACGATTACCTAATTAAAAATGATCCTCCCTACTGCCACTACATATACATATAATGACACTATTTATACAACTTCCATCCTTTATTTTCCTCCATGGCACTTACCACCATCTGCTACACTGCACTGATAATTACATGTTTTACTAATTTATTTCTTTATTATCTGTCTCTTCCCACTAAAATATAAGCTCCAAGAGGGCAAGAATTTTTCTCTATTTTGTTCACTGCTGTATCTTCAGCTGCTTAGAAAAGTGGCTGGTGCATAATAGGTACACACCATAAATATTTATTGAATAAAGACATTGTTCAGCAACTCAGTAGTAAGGAGGAGGAAGAGGGAAAGAAGCTCAGTTGTCCACCTTGCATGTAGCATGATTCATGTTCATATGGCATATTTCATCTGTTTCTTTGCCCATCCGCAGAATGTGATGGATAGAGATTAGCATCAACAGAAAAAAAGGTGGAAAAATTTTCTACAAGATGAAATTTGGAAGCTATGATTCAAGTTACTATGGTAAGAGACATGAGAGAAAAACAGCATGATTATTGTAAGTCAGGCATTGGGCTAAATGCCTTATATGTGTTGTCACTGAATCCACCAAATGACCCTGTAAAAAGGGTATTGTTACTACCTTCTTATAGATGAAGAAAATGAAAGGCCAAGTGTGGTGGCTCACTCCTGTAATCCCAGCACATTGGGAGGCTGAGGTGGGTGGAACACCTGAGGTCAGGAGTTCAAGACCAGCCTGGTCAATATGGTGAAACCCTGTCTCTACTAAAAATACAAAAATTAGCCAGGCGTGGTGGCGCACATCTGCAGTCCCAGCTACTCAGGAGCTGAGAACGCGCCACTGCACTCCAGCCTGGGTGACAGAGCGAGACTCCATCTCAAAACAAAACAAAAAGTAGGGGCGGAAATGAAAGCCAAAAAAAAAAAAGTAGGGGCCCCAATCAAGCTGCTTCTTCTCCCAAGGTCATGCTATTATTTACTAAGTAGCAAAGGCAAATGTAGAACACTGATTAGTCTTTTCCCTGAACCAGATATCTCAGCCCACAATTAATGTTTTAGGCAACAGGAGAAATGAGGACACTCCAGCATTGTATGAAAAGAACCATCTTTATGTTGCAACTACCATGATGCCAAAGCTCATTGATGACTGAAAGTGGGTGTCAAGGAATGAGGTAACAGCAATGGAAATCTCTCCAGTTGGTTTCATTAATAATTTTTATTTTAGGCCAGGTGCAGTGGCTCATGCCTGTAATCCTAGCACTTTGGGAGACCGAGAAGGGCAGATCACCTGAGGTCAGGAGTTCAAGACCAGCCTGACCAACAGGGAGAAACCCCATCTCTACTAAAAATACAAAATTAGCTAAGCATGGTGGTACATGCCTGTAATCCCAGCTACTCAGGAGGCTGAGGCAGGAGAATCGCTTGAATCTGGGAAGTGGAGGTTGCAGTGAGCCAATATCACACCATTGCACTGCAGTCTGGGCAACAAGAGTGAAACCGTCTCAAAAAAATTATTTTATAAAAATGTATTATGAAATTTATTCATCTATTTCTTATTTTAATACCACATCAATTCTTCACTCCTACCCAATGCTGGCCCATCTGTGGCCATAAGCTAGCATTGATTTTCCCATAGCTGTGGTTATCAGAATCCCTAGATGGCGAGATGGAGGATATTGTTCTAATCGGGATAGCAAAATGGAATATTCCATAAAATAATAGTATTCTAGGATATAAATATAGACTAACATATAAAAATAAGTATTGTGGATCAAGAGTCAGGAGATGTAAACACTCTTTAAAGTGGGTCAGCAAAACACAGAGCTGGTAATTCTAGCATTGCTAATTTATTCCACAGTCTGGAGGGCTCTGAACTCAAGAGGTTAGAATGCTATCAAGAGTCCATGCCATTCCTTGAGGAGCTGCTATTTCTTAAGTCTGGTCCTAATAACTAGCCATTAACTTCAGCAAAGATGAGATAGCCAAGTAGTCACAGACACATGCAAAGAAGCCAGAATATTGGCTAAACCGAGAAGCTGTTTTGGCAGCCATGTTGGATGCATTTTTTTCCTAAACAATGTATCAAGAGAATTAGGATGAAATGATTATGACTTGGAGTTCTCAGACATGCCACACCTGTTAATAAGTCATCACATTAGTACATCACAAAAATAATATACCTAAAGTCCTGAGACAGAAAAATAATGATTGCAAAGACAGAATGGCATGGCAAAATATATGGTAATAATTCTACAAGGTATAAAATTCTCTTTCCATTTGTGCCCCTCTATGACACCCAATGTCCCAGATAAGAACTTATTAACACCAGTGGTGCATGATTGTAAGCTTCAAGGCTAGGGACTACTTTGGAGAGATCAGATCTCTGGAAAGGTAGAAGGACCAAAGTGAGGCTCAGAGGGAATCTTGCTGGTCTGGTCTATAGTAAGAGAAGGGATCTTAACTGGGGCTTTGAAGTTTTGCTCTAGATTCTTCTATAAGACTGGTCCCATGCCCACAGATGCTGATATTTATTTGATTGAAGGACTCCTTTGCTCTCTTTATACATAGAACCTAAGCAAGTGGTTAGTGAGGGAGATGTGGGAGAAGATATGAGAGGTCATAGAACCATCTCATTTCAAAAAATTACAGACATAGGGAATGGGTAAGTTATTTAGCAAATTTTCAGGTGCTTAATATCTGAGCTTCAGAGAGGACCAATCTGGAAGTCAAAAGTTGAAGGGTAAGGGCTTCAATTCCATGCCACATGAATACATGCACTTAAAATTATAAGAACTTTACTGAGATCTTATAGTCTATCACATTTTAAATAAGAATGCCTTGGTTTTTTATGATGCCATAGAAGTAATGTCACAATGAATATATAGAAACTAGAAGCTAAGTTGTGTAAAAGCTTCACTCCTGCTTCATTCTTTGCCACCAAAGACCCTCCTAAGATTTATCAACCTGTCTTCAATGCCATCAGGAGTCTTCTTTGGCTACAAAATATCTTCAGTGCCTAGAAATTACACAGTGCAAATTCTAGAGAAGCCTTGCATCTTTTCTGGGGACAGTCAAAATGTGGAAGATGTTAATAATATTAATTTGGATTCCATCCAGAAAGGAACTGGGGCCCTGTTGCCTTGAAATTTGGATATTGCCAACATGCTACAAGATGTTATTTTTATATCTCAGTGATTACCAATGTTTTTCAACATTGGCTGAAAGACAGGCAAGGCCTCAGCAACCTCTACGAGGATGAAGTAATGAAACAATTATAAAAATTGGAAATTTGAGAACGTACCTGGAGGAACTCTCATAGTGAGCGTCTTTCTCTGCTTAGCCTTTTCACTGGATTTGGCAGTTGGTATTGTCCAAAGCTTTTTTTTCCCCTAGTTCAACATGGGAATAACCCTAAAATTAGCTGGGGAGCAGGAGTAAGTTACAGCTCATTGGGTAGCTTGATTATGTCTGAAATCTCATTCAGAATCTTACCTGAATTTATTTGGTCAAGAAGCCCTTACCCAAGTTCCATACAAATTCAATATGAACCTGAAATTCACAGATAGCTTCAATACATTCATAAATTGTTTCTGGAAGACCCAGGATATGTGGGAGCATAGGTCACTACGGAGATATTTTTGGTAGTGTGAATTTATGCCTAAAAGTAATAATCCCCTTGGAAAACTGGAGAAATAATGGCAAAGTGAAAAACTCTTCATATATTTATTACTCCGCTGGGATTTCAACTCTCACAGTCTTCTAACGAGAAAGCTGCTAATAATTTTTTAAAAATTTCTTAAGTGAGCCTAGACAAAACTGCCAACCCATAAAATCTGAGCTAAATAATTGGCTGTTGTTTCAAGCCACGCAGTTTTGAGGTTATTTGTTAAGTAGCGAAAAGCTAACTGATGATATCTTAGTAACTTCACCAACCTCTTTCCAAATTGTCTATTCAGTAAAGATGCCTTTGAGGTGCAAGTAAGAAAATACTCTGACCCAACTGGCTTAAACAATGAAGAAAATTAATTAATTCACATTAATAAAAGAGGATGGTACTGGCACATGTATACCTACATAACAAACCTGCACATTCTGCACATGTCTCTGCAAACTTAAAGTAGAAAAAGAAAGAAAGAAAGAAAGAAAGAAAGAGAGAGAGAGAGAAAGAAAGAAAGAAAAAAAAAAAGAAAGAAAGAAAGAAAAAAGAAAGAAAAAGAAAGAAAAGAAGAAAGAAAGAAAAAGGAACAGAGCTTAGGAAAGTCAGCACTGACAGACATGAAATCTGAAGTGAAATATAAGGTAATTGCATATCTCAGGTGTCATCTATAAAATGTGCTATAGACATATGTAGTAGACATTTAGCTGTCCATAGGTACATATATATTCTTCTAGAGTCCCAGCATTAGGTCTACTGAAGAGACAAACTTTGAATTTCTAGTATTGCTGTTTATATTTCACACAGAGATAGGTGATTTTTTTTTCTCAAAATAAGATACCAGAAACATTCTCTAAATCATTTGGTTTTAAAAATTGTTTAAAAAGTAAAATATAGTTTTGTCCTCTCAAAAAAATAAATATTAAAAGAAAAGACCATGGTACATTAAATGGAGTATTAGTTGATTTAATGCCTTTAAGAAATCAAATACTCAGTTTTCTTCTCTTTCCACTGTGCCACCCTCAGCATGTTGACTTCTGCACTGGTGAAAGATACTCTCATGGTTACAAGATGGTTGCATTCATTTCAGACATCACATCTAGAAATGACAACATAGAAAAAGAGAAAATATTTCTTCTCACAAATTTTTCTCTTTTAAAATGCATTTTAAGAGCAAGGAAAGTTTCCCAGGGGACTAGAATAATTGGCTTAGACTAATCAAGGTTTATATCTAATCCGTAATAAAAAGTGATAGATATCCAACTAAACTTGGTTCTACCGTAAGAACGTGGAGGGGATGTCTTTCATACGGGCAACAAAAGTAGAGCTTGTTCTACCCACTGCAGAAGGGGCTTTTAGGGAGACATTTTCTGTAGAGACTTCATTCCAACCACAATGTTCAGGTTCTTAAGAACTTCAGACACAGAACCTGTGAGATCATCTTTATGAATTTTGCCTGTCTTTGGGGGAGCTTCCCTGTTAGTATCAATATCATGCTGATATCTCTACCTACTGACTACATATGAAATAACCAGATAAGAAAGGACAAGAGGAGGAGGAAATTCTGAAAGGAGAGATAGTTCCTCAAACCACTATCCAATTTTGTACAGGTATATAGAGCACCCCAAATGGTGTTAACAACTACTTGCCCAATTTATGAGGTGAATGAGAAAATGCAAATCATGTAGAGCATGTAATTTATGGCTAATACATCATTGTTCTATTGAGAAATTTTATTCAGATGGCACAGATACAACATAATGTGGATAAGCTTTGATTTGAATTATAAGACCTTTTATGATTTCAGAGATAAAAGAGGTCAAAGTGGGCTCAAGGAGACAGGCAGGCTTTCTGACAGAGATGAGACTGAATTATACAGACTGCTACTACTTCTAGCAATAATAATACCCAAACTTTGTTGAGTGTTTATTATGTGACAAACAAAGTCTAACTGCTTTACATGTGCTCTCTTACTAAATCCTCACAAAACTCTATGAGGTAAGTAATAGTATCATTCTCATTTTTATATAAGGAAACTGAGGCACAGAATAAAGGTCACAAAGCTGGAAATGAATGGAAATAGGATTTGAACCTTAGCAATTTGGCCTTTACCCAGACTCTTTGTAGTCAGAAAGGGTGTTTTGAGAGAATTCTTATCAGAGGCATGAAAGAGAGGGACAGTTAAGCCATAAGAAAACATAAAAATCTTTGGTTCCATGTGACATCAAACTTGCATGAATTCCAAACATAATTTGGCCTTGCATTTCTTATACTGCAGTTTTCTTCTTGATTTTTCACTGAAAGGAAACAACTGGTGCTCTATTCTATCCTGGTAATAAGTGATGTTTTTCTCAGTAGAGTCAGAATGTTTAGGATAGAGAGTAATCAGAGATCACAGACTCAGAGATGACAACCTCAGTTGGTATGACAGTAATTTGTTCTCTTCAAAGCACTATATCAGCGATATAGATCAGTGGTTCTCAACCAGGGTGATTTTGTCTCCCAAGAGACATGTTTGTTTGTCACACTGAGGAGAAGGTACTATTGCATCTATTTGATAGAGACCAGGGATTCTAGTAACATTATACAGTATGCTCGACAGCCTCCCACAACCGGCCCCAAATGTCAAGTACCAAGATTGAGGAACTCTGATCTACATACTGTTATGAACATAGTGTTCTCAGGAACTAACATGTGTGCATGATTCCACCTCCCCACATCTCAGTGGGGCAAGGGGAATAGTAAATCACCTATTCCTAGTAGCAAAGTTGCCAAGGCATTCAAGCACAAAATATCTAATACTTTTGGACACATAATATGCATTTATAAGCTGTGGTCTCGATAACAAGTAGAAGAAATCAGAAGTAGGCCGGTCATGGTGGCTCACTCCTATAATCCCAGCACTTTGGGAGGCCATGGTGGGCGGATCACTTGAGGTCAGGAGTTCAAGACCAGCCTGGCCAACATGGCAAAACCCTGTCTCTACTAAAAATATGAAGATGAGCTGGGCATGGCGGTGGGTGCCTGTAATCCCAGCTACTTAGGAGGCCGAGGCATGAGAATCGCTTGAACCTGGGAGGCGGAGGTTGCAGTGAGCTGGGATTGCACCACTGCACTCCGTCCAGCTTGAGCAACAGAGTGAGACAGGAAGGAAGGAAGGAAGGAAGGAAGGAAGGAGGGAGGGAGGGAGGGAGGGAGGGAGGGAGGGAAGGAAGGAAGGAAGGAAGGAAGGAAGGAAGGAAGGAAGGAAGGAAGGAAGGAA
>NW_022436957.1:11441638-11580279 GCF_009761245.1 Sapajus apella
GAAGGAAGGAAGGAAGGAAGGAAGGAAGGAAGGAAGGAAGGAAGGAAAATATTAGTCCAGATAATGAGCCCTGGCTAGGACAACACAGTGGGGATAACTAAAACTTCAATTATTTATTATGTGCAGGGAACAAATGTACCTTACCTCACTGAGTGCTCACAACCACACAAGAGGAAGTTGTTATTTTTCAAATCCCCAGCAAGGTTAGTAACTATCTCTGTGTCATCCAGTAAGAGAACCGGGGTTTAATCTGTCAGTGTGTTTTCAATTGCAACCCCTGCCTCTTTCTATGGGATGTGGTAAAGGTTAGAAGAACTAGTAAGATTGTTAAGAAAAAAATAATTATCATTTTTAAAAATAGATGAATTTGTTGGCCACATAAATGTCTTCTTTTGAGAAGTGTCTGTTCATAATCACCATGGCACGTATATACTTATGCAACAAACCTGCACGTTCTGCACATGTACCCTAGAACTTAAAGTATAATTTTTTTAAAAAAAGAACTCACTTGAACGACAATAAAAAAGAAATAGACGCTGCTTAAAATAACTATTCCCTGCCAAAGCAAATTATAATTGACAATTATTTGAAGAGATTTTACAGATGTAAGTAAAGTAAATCTAAGTACAAAAAAAAAAGATGCAAATAACAGAGTACTTTTGCCTTGAAATTTGTTGACCTCAATACATAGGAGATATTTTTGCCCAGATAGCTGTTTCTTGCAAGAAAAGAACAGGAGGAAATGTACTGAAAGAACACAGTGACAACTCATGTTTAGTCTTCAGGGAGAGTCACTTCACAGTTTGATACATTGACGCAGACTATTGAAGGCGGTTGTGTAACCTGCGTCTCTGGAGGGTTTATAGAATAGATGCTCTGCAGAGGAGGGTTTTAGTGAGGCCCTAACCAAGGACAAGGAAATGGGCTGCCAGGGCTCCACTCAGCCGCTTCTCTGGGAATGATTCCTGACCATAGCCTATTGTGGCCTCTTCCCCCTGCCCCTCCACCATGCTCACTCCCTCTTCGTGAGAACCTCAGTTCAATAGACAGTCTAGCCCACCTTGCATTCCACCTCTAACCATCTGGCCTGGTGGGTCCTCTCTCTTTTCATTCCCAACTCTCCCAGGACTCCATCTCTCCAAGCCCTTTATAATGTTAGTTTTGAGTTGTTAGATCAAATTGGTAGATATATGGTTGTTCGTTGTACTATTCATCTAACTTCTCTTTATGTATGACAACTTTTATAATGAAAAATAGTAAGGGGTTCACAGGGGCTGAGAAAATATCATGTGGGGCCTGGTTACCATTTGGAGACTTTGGCTTTTACTCTGGGAGAAGTGAGGAGTCATGGAGAAGTTTGAGTAAAGGAATGATATGGCAGCCCAATGATATGGTCTGGTTTTAACATGATATGTCAGGGCTTTCTTTCTCTACTTAAACCTGGATGAATACCGGGAAGATAAGGAGTGTTGTAGTTCTGGACACAGTCTTGCCAGACTCTGAAATATGCCCTGCATTACTCACAAGAAAAGCAGAAACAGCTGGGCACAGTGGCTCAGGCCTGTAATCCAAGCACCTTGAAAGGCCAAGGCAGATGGATCACCTGAGTTCAGGAGTTCAAAACCAACCTGGCCAACATGGTAAAACCCCGTCTCTACTAAAAATACAAAAATTAGCCGGGCATAGTGGCACATGCCTGTAATCCCAGCTACTCGGGAGGCTGAGGCAGGAGAATCACTTGAACCCAGGAGGCGGAGGCTGCAGTGAGTTGAGATCGCTCCATTGCATTCCAGCCCGGGCAACCAGAGCAAAACTCTAACTCAAATTAAAAAAAAAAAAAGAAAAGCATAAACAACATATGGCTTAAATCAAGATATAGCATAGGAATAGCCAAAAAGCAATTGACCAGAGTGCTATGTAAATGCTAAAGCACAACTTTAATCCTCATTTTTAAATGTCTAGTTGTGAAATACACCCAAATTGTCTAAGATTCTGATTTCTCTCTATACCACTGCCCATGGTTCTGTTTGGTTTGGATAAAGACTCATTCTGGCGACCACACTGCACATTATTCAGTCATGAGTTTGCAGACATTTCAATCCCAGTTCTTATTCTCCATTGAGTATACATTTGGCATGGTGAAGATGACATTTTCAAGTTATTCCAGGAAGAGGAGTTGATGACTGCTCTAGTCCATTTGCATTTCTATAAAGGATTACCTAAGGCTGGGTAATTTATAAAGAAAAGAGGTTTTGTTGGCTCATGGCCCTGTAGACTGTGCAAGCATGGCAACAGCATCTGCTTCTGGCCAGGATCTCAGGAAGTAAAAGCTTTTTGGATCCCGACCCAAATGGTGAAAGGGGAAGGGTGAGCATGAGTGTCACATGGGAAGAGAGGGAGCAAGAAAGAGGAGGAGGAGAGATGCCAGGCTCTTTTTGGTAACCAGATCTTGCATGAACTCATTACCACGCGGGAAGGCACCAAGCCATTCATGAGGGATCTGACCCCATGACCAAAACACCTCCTACTAGGACCCCACCTCCAATGTCGAGGATCATATTTCAACATGAGATTTGGAAGGGACAAGCATCCAAACCATGTAAATGACAAAGTATTTTTTAAATGGGCATAAGGTAAAAATAGAACAATAATAATTTAAAATAGATACAAAAACAATCAATCACTGTGAATCCTATAACACAACCACTGAACATTTTTAAATGCTGTATGATTTCAGGCAAGATGTTTAAATTCACTTAGCCTCTGTTTTTTCTTTTGTTGAATACAATTAGTAGTACTTGCCTTATCCCTTTGGATGGATATCATATCTCTTTGGAGCTCCATCCAAAGGGATAAGGCAATATTACGAATTGTAGTGAGAGTTAAATGAAATAATGAAAAACAGTAAGAATGAATAAAATGACACCTGTGAACATAATTTTTACATAATTGATACAGTGATATTGAAACTACTCGAGTCCACAAAATAAAGGAAAAAAAGATCTATTTAGGAAAAATATTTTACTTTATATATAAACATTCATATCTTCGATGACTAAACCTTGGAAGTTAGATAACCTATCCATCTGGAAACACACATAGATCTGGCAGGAAGATGGTAGAAGGGAATATATAGATATATAAGGTATCTATTTGAATTCTCAGCACAAAGATAAAAAGAACTATGAAACTATGAGAAAAATTGCCATGTACATTGATTTCTAACTCCCACAATATGCTCAACTTCCCACCTCTTTCCCTACAAAAGGACTCTAGCATAATGCTTGGGGAGGTTTTGTAAATTGTGTTTTGTTTGCTGATCTATTGAAATGTGCTGTGTCAAAGCAATGTGTTCAAAACTGTAACCTGAGGCTTTCTGCAATCATTGCACTACTAAAATGAACCTTGGTATTCCCCCTTTATAGCTGTGCAGATGACAATCTAGCAAGCAAATATAACATGTGATGAGAATTTAATATAAGCCTTGATCACTCTTGCAATGATGGCAGAGATATTAACATTGGCAAACCTTTAGCACTTTTGAGCAAGCAGATTTTAGTTCTTACATTCATTGGTTTAAATTTTCTTTAGCTCTAAAAAGAGCGCATCATGTCACCTGGAATTGTCCCAAATGAAAGCCAAAAGGCTTACTATAGCAATAAATTGTTCCACTGCTGGCTTATGGCTCTGTCCTCTCAAGGACCTTTGAGTTCTTGCTTGTAGGAGCCCCAAGCAATGAAGAAATAGAACACGTGATTCATCCCCCATATACCTGGCAAATAAGTCAGAGGCACCAATCTTCAATGTAAGAGAGTCTAAGTAGTATTAGAATTTGACCAATGCACAAAGTTTTACCATATTGACTAGTTAATTTAACAAAATAGCTTGTCCATCCACCAGATAAACTTTTTTAACTAAATTGATTGGGAAGCCAGTTGATTCAATGTCAACTGGTGCAATGATAGCCATGGTCAGAAAAAAAAGTAATCATTTTAAAACATGGTCATCATTACCTGATTGTATGGAAGTCAATACTGGTGTAATTCGCTTTTCAGTCTCCTTCGCACATGTGCCCTCCCTCGTTCTCTCTCTCTCTCTGCAGTTTGTTCTTTGCAAGTATACTAGTAGAGTTTTGCAGTGTCTTGTTTAATTTATTTGTGTTGAAAATTCAAATAGATACATTATCTACACTCCCTAGCAGAGCAGATCTATGTGTGGTTGCATTTTTCCAAATGGATACTTCTAAATATTTAGCCATCATAGGCACAATCATATATTCATATAGCAAAATTCTTCCCTTAAGTAAACTCTTTCCTTACTTCTTTATGGCCTCAGATTGAATAATTTCAATATCAATTTTAATAAAGAAAACTTTCGCTTACAGAGCACATTTTCTTTACTAATTTTACGTTTAATATTATTTCATTCCACTCTCACAATAAGTCTTTGGGAATATAGAAGAAGTATTAGTTCCCTTCTGAAGGCAGTCTATTTATATCAAGTGGAAACTAGTTCTTTCACTAGATTGCCTCCTCTCCACTTTTATAAAACCTTGCTCACCTGGGGCCACTCAATTAGTAAATGGTAGTGTTAGGATTCGAATTCAGGCAGTGCAAGGTAATGCTGTACGTATGCTGCATATTCACCTACTCTCAGTGGGATCTGGGATAGCATCCTATTACCAAACACTTGAATATTTCTGCATTCAATAATATGATGGTCTCATTAAATACAATAAATAAAGACCATTACACATAATAAATGAAGATCATAAAGATCATTATGTCTGCTCAGGTCAAGTGTTGCACCAAAAAGTTTTTAGAGGTTTTTGGATTTTAGAGTTGCATATAAGGGATTGTGGATATGTTTTCCTCTGGCCCTCATGCTCTTTTTCACTATATGAAGCAACAAATCATTTAATATTCAATAACTACCCACACACTTTTTTTATCTTACTTCAAAGCTTCTCTGGATAGCAATCAAGCTATTGGTGGTCAGCAGACAGAACCATGAACCCCAAGTATTTTTTCCATTGTCTTCATTATGCACAAAATGCAATTCTCTTCTTTCTTTCACTACTGAGAGCTCAGCTACACTTTACACAATATTACTCATAATTTTTCACCTGTTTCTTTCTTTCCCTTTCACCTTTTTCCCTAGCTTCTTTAGAAATGGTCCGACAGAGAGAGAAGAAGAAATGAAAGGATGAGGCCATATCACAGAAGCCAAGAGGGCAGATTGTGTCAAAGACGGTGACAGGGTGCCCTACACTGTAAAATGCTTCAAAGAGATTTAGGAGAGCATGGACCAAAAAGCTGTGACCTTAACAACCAGAAATTCACAGTGACCTTTGAGGAAACAGTTTTCTCAAGGTGTGGAATGGAAGTCAGAATGCAAAGGGTTGAGGAGCAAGTGGTTGGTGGTGAAGCCAACAGCAAATATAGAACTATTTTTTAATTAACCAGGGTCAATGTCCTTTAAAAGTCTTCAAAATGCCTGTAAGTTTCCTTTACTAGTTCCATGTGCTTTCTTGTTTTCCCATAAAAATCTATTTTTTTGGCAGAAGAGAATGGAAAAAAAATTAAAAATTATAAACGCTGCTTTTCCTTAAGCACTGACAAAATACAATCAAAGCTGAGTCTTATTAAATTGTGTTCTCTTTTGCTTGTTTTCATTACACTGCTGGCATTATAACAGTTTGTATCCTAATATTTTATGTATATATGTGCAATATTTCAGCTATACTGTGAGATAATATGCTACTGTGATTTGGCCTGATGGCTGTATCAGCATCAACCTATTTATATAGAGAAATATCTTTCCTAAATTCCAAAGGATTGATCAGCAAACTAATAGCTTGAATCATACAGAATTGCCATTTTGTGGGTCAAAGTGATTATATAGCAGTAATTTTATATGGTTCTACCTCACAAGTTTTCAAATGCAAACTTGATACAAACTGAATATTACCAAATACTTCATTATTCATTAAATGTGGCAGGCTATAAGCCACTGGAAAATGGAGTCCAGGGGACTGCAAGAACCATTAAGACATGAATCTTAATTAAACTTTTGCTAAATTTTGCAAATAAGGGCCACCTGTTAATTGTAGCAAGGCACTAGACAATGGCACCTTCCAGGCTTGCTTGCCTCTGGTGGCTAGTGCTCACCTCTGCTCTATGTCATGCCCAAGAGATCTTGTTCCACCCTTTCCAGTGGTCTTGGGTATGACCTACCTCTATTGTTCTGGGATCCTACTGCCAGACTGGGTCACAAGACATCAGACACTTGAAAAAGTACTCTTTCTGGATCTGATTAAATGTCTTCTTTCATCCAACACCCCACACTCATATTTACTTTATGTATTCATCAGTTTTAAAAAAATATAAGTGACATCAAGGGGTAATTATGGAAAAATTACATCTAGAGACACAATTGATCATTTTTTAGTTGGCCAAACTCTCCCCTGCTGCTCAGTACCACTATAAAGACTTACACCAACTACTTGCATCTCCCTACTGCCCCTAGTGTGTTATAATGGTTTTTAAAAGATGAATGTTTTGCATTATAAATTGGCTCTTATTCTGTGCCCATAACTGATAAAAAGTCTTTTTAGAACAAAGTTATGAAAATAAAGAGCAGAATGACTCAATAAATAACACCTAAAAATTATTCATTCAAGCCAAAATTTTCTTAAAAATAATGATATTCTTAGTAATGAACTTAATTTTATCATAATTAATGAATGGGTCCCTTAAAGGACATTCTTTCTCTGTTTATATTATCTAAATCTAGCATGGCATCTTCAATAAAGTAGTGGGACAGTCAATAAATATTTAAGGAAGGAAAGAAGAAAGGAAAGAAAATGTGTATTTCCTTATGTAATTGATGTAACTAAACTTGAGAATATTTTATACAGGAAAATAAGATGCAAAATGGGAAACAAAATATTATGTTAAGGGGCCCCATGAATTTTCAATTTTCAATAAATTGAAAATTTGGACTCTGGGTTTCCTTTTACTTTTCAGTTTTTAATCTGTGTCCTCTCCAACTGCCTATTTCTCATCCAGGAATGATGATAAATGTACATAATCTATGAATGATATCTGGAATCTGGTCATTATCATTCTGTATGCAATAACTTGCTTAATTCTTTTCTATTATAATATTTTCTAATGGTTAATTCTTGTGAAAAACATAAGTGATGAAACTACACAGAAAAAAAAGTTATCTGCATTTATATTTCTTCTGTGAAGCAAGTCCAGATATCTCTATCCCAGCGCATTTTTTTTTTTCCTGTAGTGAATTGGTTTTCAGACACTTCTGTCCTTCCAGTTTCATCCAGTAGTTTTTGCTAGGAACTTGGAAACTTAAATGACAGCTATATTTCCACTTCCTTTAAAACATTTTGTTTCCAGTACATATCACCTCACAATGTGTTCCCTCATGGCACATTACAGGATCATTAAATTAAAAGTGAGAGGTGTGGTTGATGATTGACTGCTCTCTAATTACCCAGAGTGTTTGTCAAAGGCAGTAGGCAGGAGATATAAGCTCTATTTTGCTGTTGCATTGATTGTCAAGGCTACAGAACATCTCCACTAGCATAGAAAACTTTCCCAACAAGGATGTTTAGTGGAACAGACCTTCCCCAGTGGAATAAATTCCCTCCCCATCAGAATAAACAGTGAAGAAAATGGTCTTGTATCAAAATGGGTTTGTCCCATCCCTTCAAAATAAGAAACATCAAGAATCAGTGTTTCTCGACCTTCTTTTCATTATTGTAGACTTTTAGACCTTTTTCATAATAGATAGCCCATTAAACTATAATACCTTAGATATACTGTTTATCTGCTTATGTACTGTGATCCTTTGGAGGACTACTGATATGATCTAGACTTGTGTCTTCATCAAATGTCATGTTCAATTGTAGTCTCCAATGTTGGAGGTAGAGCCTGGTAGGGGGTGGATGGAACATAGGGGTGGAATCTCATGAATAATTTAGCACCATCCTCTTGGTCCTGTTCTCATGATAGCGGGTAAGCTCTCATGAGACCTGGTTGTTTAAAAGCGTGCAGCACCTCCCCCTTGGTTTCTCTTTCTCCTTCTCCTGCCATGTGAGACACCTGGCCCCCTTTGCCTTGCACCATGATTGGAAGTTTCCTGAGGCCTCTCCAGAAGCAGAAGTAGCTATGCTTCCTTTACAGCCTGCAGAGCTGTGAGCCAATTAATCCTCTTTTCTTTATAAATTACCCAGTCTCAGGTATTTCTTTATAATAGTGTGAGGATGGACTAATACAACTACAAACCACTGTAATATGTCAAATTTTTTCTCACGACCAAGAAAAATTTGCACCCTGTTGAGAATACATATCTTGAATTATGCTTCCTAGCACATGCTGATTGAATTCAGGTGATGTTTCACCAGTTAAAGAGTTCTGTATGTGAAGCCACACTATTCTCCTGAAGTATACAACTCAAAAGAGCGTAAGATAGAAAATGATTATTTAGTAAGTCACATATTGTCAACCAACAGGTCAAATCTCATTCATTTTCTAAAAATAAGGAAGCCTGCTATAATATTAAGTAGTATATGGTTCCCAAGTCAAAATGGTCTTCAACTCAAAAATATCCTACCCACATATGCAAACTCCTCCACTTACAGAGAGAGCGGCAGGCTTTGCTCCCAGAAGGGATGAAACTATGAGCTTGCAACAGCTACCACTTCATGAGCTTGTTTATTAGCACACATTTATTGAGCTCTGACTACATAGACTTTCAGCTTCACAAGAGCATGGATTGTGTTTGGTTTTGCTCCATGTTGTAGGATAAAAGAAAGAAAGAAGTGAGAAAATAAGGAAATGGAGATAAGGCACTATGCTAAGTGACTTGAACACTACCTCTAAGAATATTTTATTTAGTGTGAAGATACAAATATATAAACAAATAAAATGAAGTGTTACAATCATTATAAATAAAAATGTATACATATATAATCAAATTACAAAGCAATAGTTAATTCTATCTGGTTGGAGGTCAAGGGCAAAGTGAAGTGGGTTACAAAAATGTTTATGGAGACAAGACTGCATTAGGACTTTTGTGAGTCCTAAAACACTCTTGCCTTTGTGGTCCCCTTCCTCCATAGAAAACATGTTTAAAAATAATAATTATAGTACAATGAGATGAGTATAATTATCTGGGTGTTCTAGAAGCACATAGCCTGAATGTTTGGCAAAGACTTCCTGAGATCAAAATGTTCACATGACAAAGACCCTAAGAACAAGGTACAAGACTGGCTAAGAGGTAGGGTAGAGAAAACAGACTGTTCAAAAGCTTGGAAGTGAGAGATCTATGTATGATTGGATGGAAAAGAGAACTTGTGAAAGATGAAGTTAGGGAGGAAGGTGGAGGTGGAGGGGGCGTCAAACTTTAGCAGGCCCTGCGTTAAGGGGTCTAGCTTCAGCCTAAGGATAATGAGAAGCCATTTAAAAATGTCTACATTAGGAACTAACACGACCAGGTTTACGTCTGCCGAATCCTACTCTGTTACCTGTTGCTGCCACAAACTTAACAGCTAAAAAAGATATGCATTTATCATCTCACAGTGTCCATGGTCAAGAGTCTGCGCACAGCCGAACTGGTTCTTCTGCTCAGGCTGCAAAGTGTAGGTCAGATTGCATTCTCATCTGGAGATTTAAATGGGGAAAAAAATCTGCTTTCAAGCTTACTTCAGTTGTTGTCAGAATTCATTTCCTTGTTGTCAGACTGAGGATCCCAGCTTCTTGATGGCTGTTGGCTGGAGACTGTCCTTGGTGCCTAGAGGTCACCAGCAATTCCTAGAGCAAGCCTGTCTAACCTGTGACCTGCAGGCCACTTGCAGCCCAGGACAGCTTTTTAGCTCGTCAGCTATTGCTAGTGTTAGCATATTTTATGTACGACCCAAGACAATTCTTCCAGTTTGGCCCAGGGAAACCAAAAGATTGGATGCCCCTGTCCTAGAGACTGACTACAGTTTCTTTCACATGGACTTTCTCCACATGGCCACTTATTGAATCAAGCCAGCAAAGAGTCTCAAAAACAAATCTGCTAGCAAGACAGACTCAGATATAATATAAAGTAAGTACAGGAGTGAGACATCTCATCACTTTTATTGTATTCCATTCATTAGAAGCAAGCCACAGGTACCATACTTACTGAAGCGGAGGGAATTATATGAAGGTGTGAACACCAGGACATGGGAATGATAGGAGCCACCTTAACGTCTGTCCATCACACTTTTCCTTCCTGACTACTTAAAGGTGTATCTTCTGAGAGCATGTTCCAATAAACTGCTGTATGCAACTACCTATCTTAGAGTTTGTATGCAAGGAGGCACACTGGAGGCAGGGAAGTGAGTTAGAGACTACTGCTGTAATCTTAACTATGGGTGATCGCAGTGGGAAACTGAGTAGCAAATTTTATTTTCATTAATAAATGTATAATCATCATTCTTAGAATTTCATGGCCTATCTGGAAATCGAATTAACCTAAAAACTACAAGGAGTATTCAAACAAGGATACACAGAACAAAAATAATTCATTTCTAGGGCTGTAGAGCAGATTATAGACAACTAATAAAAACAAGACTATGTTCCACAGTGTGAAAATAAATTTCAGACCACAATCAGTCACACAATCAAAAAGACATGATTATTACTTTATTAAGTTAGCACAGATTGGACTTTTACAAATTATAGAAATGGTCAACAAATAGAATTATCCTATTAGGGGCTGATATTCAGAAAATATATAAGCAATTGTTGGTGTGATAACAGGATAAAATTCTACCCTGTATACCAATACTTCCAGTTTTATCTATCCATTTATAATAATTACTTCTCACTTTTGCTTACTTAGTCATATACAGAGTGATATATATGATCATCAAAAAGGATCCATTTTCAGTGATTTCTCCATCATATTATATGTATTCTCCACTGGAAAATGTACTTTTCCTTAGGTCTTTAAAGTGTGAATATATATATATATAGGCCTGATCTTATTTCTGAAAATGCTTAAATCAATAACTACAAATACCACATGACCACATTTATACACTATATTGTCAGAAAAATATTTTAGAATATTTTGAGTCGTCAATAGCTTATGATTTCAATTGTCTTGGTGGGTATGATTGATTGCTTTTCACTTTCAAGCACATTCAAAATTTATTACAAAAGAAGAATGGTGAAACAAAATATATGATCTGCTCTTGGTATTTCAGGACTCTCAGCAGTCACACAGAAACAAATGTTTTAATTTCTTGAGGAAGCAGAACAATAGCCCTTCAGAGAGGGGTCAGCCTCTCATCCTCTGTCATGAAGGCCTCATTAATGTGCCCTCCCTTCATGTCCAGGGGATCACAGGGGATGCCATTTTCAATTGTGATCATGTTTTCACACTTATCTTCAGTGTCATCCACTCCAGACGGTTCTTTGTTCTTTCTAAAAGCACATAAAAAAGAGTGATTGGCATCCAGAAAGACCATAAGCGTGGCTGCATATGGTCTTCTGTACGAACATGGAGAACAGGAAGGGGAATAGGAAGCTTAGAACAATGAAATAATTAATGAAATTGTGTAATTTTCAAACAAATTTCAAAGACCATAAAGAGTTGGTAAGGTGAAAAGATACTACCAAGATAAGAAGTCTGTATAGATGATATATAATAGTGATCAAAATAAGTGGTCTTATTTAGAATACTAAAATTGATATAGATGAATATGTATATGAATGAATATGAGGATATACACACACACAAATTGCATAAAATAATGTAAAGAAAATGTATGGTAAATTGGCAAGTTTAAAATCCAGCTCTAGGAGAATAACTTAAAAACAACTGAATTGTTAAAAGTAATAAACTCCTCTCATGGGATTGGACAAATTAATGTTCTGAAAATGTTGAGTGAAAATCAAATAGAAATGAGCTATCAGAAAGCAAATTAACATTACTTTGTAGAAAGTAAGTGCTATAAACTTCAGATATTGCTGCTTGGCTCTACTCATTACAAAATAATTGTGTTCATTTGCAAGTCACAATTTTGGAACTCAGAACATATTTCTCCTAATTACAACTCATAGTTATAACTCCAGGTCATTCCAAAAATTCCATATGACAGGATAAATTTTTTAATTTCTCATAGTTTCACTCTTTGTAGACCCTGCTGACCCCAACCCAAGTAGTAGGCAGATCTGTAATACTTCTTTGGAGTGTGGAAAACTGTCGACTCAAATTCAAAAGTTTTTCCTGTGTTTTGCAAAAGACTAAGACAATGAGACAATTATGCTTGATATCATGCAGTAAAAGAAAAAAGAGAGGTGGATGCCTCTGGCAACCAGAAGAAGGAGGGGTTTCCCTAACGCTTATTGTAGGCTGGATGTTGGAGCACCGCTCCATGGTGGCACCACGGAGGCATGATGATAGGCATGAGGCTCCTGGATTTGCAAAGGATTCTCTTGTCCCAGGAATGTGTGGAAATGCCAAAACAGCAGACATGAAAAGATCATCTGGCTGAGATGCTGGGCACTGTAGTGGTGACCAGGGTAGAGTCCCACCACTATGAGAATCCCTCAGGACCTTGGTGAGTCTTTGACAGGTGAGGAGATGGTGAAGCTGCCCCAGTAATGACGGAGGTGGAATTTCCTATTAGTCCTGCATGAGAATGTGCTTTAAAGAATATGGTGAAAGAAAATGGAGGAAAGAGAAAGCTCTTTTTTATAGAAGAATGCCAACGAATATAGAAAGAGTAGTAGGAAAAGAAAATCATCACTATAATAATAACTGATTCTGATGAGGATTATCAATGGATATTAAACCAGTGAAAGATGGTTGGAGAACAGGATATCGCACGGTCTCAAATTATTACCCCCATAAGCAAATACTAATTATAAAAAGACACTTGTATTTTGCCAAAAGAGAAATCTAGTGAAAATTTCCAACAATGAAAGAAACTGACAAGTCTGTCCTGATGTGATACACTGAGCAGATCACATATATGTTTTTGACGTGTTCCAGCCCCACCCCCTCCAATTTGTTTTGACCTGAATCTCATAATGAGGAACCTAATCAGGAAAACCCAAATTTAAAAATGTTTTGCAAAACAGCTGACCTGGACTTAGCACAGAGTAGGCATTCAACTCTAAGGGTGGGTGAATCAATGAATGTAGATTAATGGCTGACTGGCTGGATAATAAATATACAGATGGACAGAAGATGGGTGGGTGGCTGAACAAATGATGAAAGGTAGATGGAGAGATGGAAAAAAGAATTAATCAATGAATGTAGTTCAATGACTGGCTGGATGGATGATAAATTAATGGCTGTCTGAATGGATTGATGGATGGATGGACAGATAATAGATTGAACAATTAGGTTTATGTATGGATGGACTAATGTTGCAGGTAAAGTTACTCAGGCAATAGCCCAAGGTAAACCTTGAATGGGCTTTACCACAAGAAATGAAGGAAGGAAGGAAGGAAATTTTATGCACAAGAAATTTCTTATATGTCTTGTATTTTAAGCTTTGCTGATAGTTTATTAAATAATTTCAAATAGTTGTTCATTTAAAACAAAGGCAAAGTAGCATTCCAATTCTGTAGATCCCAATGTCATCATCTGAAAATATTTTATCATTGTATAGGACACCATCAAATGTCACAATTAGTCACTATAGGCAATCACTGAATTGCAGTTGCCACATTTTAAACATTTATTCATAAAACTTCTGGCCCAATGCTGGGTTGCAAGTCAAGAGTTGTGGTCCGAGAGACCTAGGGAAAGACAGGCTGCTATATTTTTCTATCCTTGGGGTAAAGACACTGCACTGGCCATGGCAAGCATCAGCAATCAGCAATCAGCATGGGTTGGAGTGGATATAGATTTTAATGTGATGAGAGGATCCTCCCAGGCGAAATTATCCACCAGAGAATTAGAACACTTTGGTTTCTCCTCCTGTGGATAAATGTATTGCTACTTCCCACATCCTCCAGAAAGCAAAGGAAAATGACATTCTATAACCATCAATCACATCACTTCCATTCATAGTATCCAATATTGACTAACAACTACATTTTAAGTACCTACTGTGTTTATGGAAGAGATACCGTCCTTGTCCTAAAAATAGCTCAACAAAAAAGAAAACACCATATGTACTCATCCTCCCTCTCCCCATTTTAATGCTTTATAAAAGAGAGGAATGATTCTTCTAAAGATGAATCTGTAAGTAGCAAGTGTCTATTTATAAATTATCATTAAAAATAGCTACCTCATGTGGATTCCCCCCAAATCCCTCCTCACTGGGCTTCGAGTGAATAATAATTTTCCACAACAACAAATAGATTGTAGACAGCCAAGTCTTACCCTGATATTTTTGTATGTTAAGTATGAAACCTGTATTACAAACATTTTAGTAAATGAAGCATTCTGAAGTAGGTGGCAATGCAATAGTAGTCTTAGAAATAATGATTGCCAGGGTCTATTTTCCAGTTTCTTCAGTTAAAAAAAAAATATTTATGGAGTTAGAAGAAAAGTGACAAAGATTACAAGGAATGTCGCTTCCCCCTCCCCACCAACAAGGAAAAATAATTCCTCAGGCATCACAAACGAATGGGGAAAAACTAAAAAGGAAGATGTAAACAAATGAGGACAAGTTTCTCTTCTTTAGAAGAAGAATATCTTAATCAAAAAGATTCCAAGGGGAATTGCTGTGGAAATTTATCAAACTGAGCAGTGTCAGTGGCAAATTAGGTGCATATTGTTCTTCTATAACCTTAGATCCAGTTGTTCAGAGTCCTGGCATTGCTGGGCTTCACAAAACGCAATGTCAGGAACTTGCTGGTTGGTGGACATGGTAAGCAGCCCAAAGGTTATCTAACAGTAATATATCACTTTGTCACATTTCATAGTGTTTGCTGTAATAAACTGACTCACTCACTACCTATGTATTGCTCTTACTAAGAATAATAAAACTTAACTATCTTTCTGGATCATTCTGATTTGATGTTTTGCTAAAAACATGAGTTCTTATTCCTGAAAACTAAAATCGAATGTTAATTACTTCCGCTGTTCCTGCAACGTTAGGAAGTTCAGGAACAGGATGAAAAAACTGTGATTAAAATATCTGGAATGAGCTCCTAGGAGCCTTGAGAGTGAATATCTCTCATATATCTCATAAATTTACAGAGAACAGGGGCAAAAGAGGGAACAAAAGAAGTATTAGGTATGGCCCTCAGAGCTAGGGGATGTTGAGGAACGGGGTTTGCTCTGTTCTGAGATAAAGTAATGGTACCAAAAGCAGAAAGAGTATTTCTGTCCCCCTTCAAACAAAATAGAGCTGACAGCTGGGAGTGGTGGCTCACGCCTGCAATCTCAGCACTTTGGGAGGCCAGGGCGGGCAGATCACCTGAGGTCAGGAGTTCAAGAACAGCCTGGCCAATGTGGTGCAATCCTGGCTCTATCTACTAAAATACAAAAATTAGCCAGGTTTGCTGGCACATGCCTGTAGTCCCGGCTACTGGGGAGGCTGAGGTAGGAGAATTGCTTGAACCCAAGAGGCAGAAGTTGTAGTGAGTGGAGATTGTGCCAATGCACTCCAGCCTGGGCAACAGAGCAAGACTCCGTCTCAAAAAAAAAAAAAAAAAAAAAAAAAAAAGAGCTGAAGAGTCAAGACCCAAGAATAGCCAGAAAGACAATAAAAGACAGACAAATATGATTTTCAAACAGGACAGAATCAATTATTGGGGAATTGGGATTGTCCTCAGAATCTCTCTGGGTGATTCCTGGGGGCAATAGTGTTACTGGAATGATTGAGTGGGCATTGTAGCACAGTGAGATTGATGGACTTTGAAATCAAACCTATCCAGTTTTAAAACCTGTTCCTATTACTTTTTAACCATGTGAATGTAGGCAAGTTGCTTTACATGTGCCATATAATAGCAATGATAATGCTAATGATAATATTAACTATCTATTACATGGTAGAAATCAGACTAGGGTTTTGTATGCATCATCTCACTTAATTCTTACTGTAATATTATGCATATTTTATCATCCCTGTTTTTCAAATCCACTGCCTTAACCACTCAGCCATGACTATGTGCCTCATCCCTGTTTTCAGATGAGGGAACTGACACTCAAATATGTAGAGTAACTTGTCTTTCAGAATGAAACAAGATTGATGAAAGGAGTTGATCTAGAACTCTATGTACTCTCCCCAAACTTTACTCAACACACTTACATTGGATTTTTATCAGGTATGTATATTTAACAACAGCAAAGAAAAACAATTGCTATATTCACTATGACATTTCTCATTTTATTTACATCTCTATTTTTAAGTCTATTTATTCATTTAATTACGACTTCATAAGAATGTGAAGCTTCAGCATATAAATGTATTGACTGAGCCACATCCCCTTGTATGAGAAACAAGATTTGTGGAAATCCAATGTATTTTTATTTACTATTGACCTTTTTGGAATAGAAGTATAACTAGAAACAAAATAAGCAAATTTACTAATGACTCTACTCAGCTAGGAGCATTAGCTAGGGTTCTATGTCCTAAGTCTTTGACCCAGCTTTGTTACTATAAGATTATAATCTCCTTCTAGGCAAGGACCATCCACGTTGTCTATGTTTGTCTCATCCATAATACATACTATAGCTCCTATCGCAGAAAGGATGGTCAATAAAGGAATGAAATATTTTTACTTATCTGGGCTTTGGTTTCTGTAGGGGTGGATTTGGATCATTGTTAAGGTCCCTTCCTAAGACCCAGTCGTGACCTTAGATCCAAGTAAGGTCTATTCAACATCAATTCTATTACGTACATGTAAATCTGAAATTGTGCTGTGTCCATGACTCTCCCTGTAAACCACAAAGTGCCAGGTTATATACAATTAGCACTTTATAACTGCTTTGTATGGTCATGCTAGTAACTGAAATTGATATAGCACTTTCTAGCATGTAAACCATGTATATTCTCTGATTTTGTCTTTTTATGACTATACTACTTAACAAAGTATTATTATCATTTTCCTTATGTGACTTGCTCAAGGACACAGCTAAAGAATGCCAGAGCCTGAGACTGGAACCCAAAACCAAGAATCTTAGTGCAATGCTCTTTCCATGAAAACACACATCACATTATCAACTTCATCACCATCACTATCACCATCACCATCATAACCATCATCACTAACACCATCATCATTATCACTACCATCATAAAATTGACCATATAGCCAATACATCTACTTCTAGGTTGTGCTAGAGACTAAATCTAGAAGAGACACTATTGTGAAGCATATGCAGTTCATCTTGGTTGCCTTCCCACTTGTTCTGCTCCCTAATTGTTGCCCCAAATTTAAAAAAATTACTTTTCCAACTTTTTTCCTTCAGCGAATCTCTAATTTCCACAAACTGCTATTCTTAACTAGAGGGCAATAGAGAAGCAACCTTTTCTAGGTATTTCACAAAGAGGTGGCAGCTGTAATGATGTGCTAGATCTGGGTGCTACAGCTTTTCAAGGGCTGATTGCTAAATATTCAGAATCCTTCAGCCTTGATGAGAAATTGGCAAATACTACAAATCACAGTATTTTTTAGAGAGAGAGCTGGTTAACCAATTCACCACTATTGTGGTGACCAGTAGACCTCACAAGATTATTTGCATTTTAAAACAAGTGTTTATTCAGCATCAAAATAGACACATGGACCAATGGAACAGAATAGCAAGGACAGAAATAAATCCATGCACTTATGGTCAACAGATCTTCATCAAAGGTGGCAAGAATACACAATGAGGAAAGAACAATCTGTTCAATAAGAGGTGTTAGGAAAACTGGATATCTAGATGCAAAAGAATGAATCTGGATTGTTGTCTCATACCAAATACAAAAATCAACTCAAAATAGATTAAAAACTTAAACATAAGACCTGAAACTGTAAAACTACTAGAAGAAAACATATGAGAAAAGCTCCATGATGTTGGTCTGGGCAGTGAGTTTTTGGATATGATCCCAAAAGCACAGTAAATTCAAAAATAGACAAACGGAATTTACACCAAAGTAAAATGCTTCTGCACAGCAAAAGAGTTAACATCCAAAAATATATAAGAAACTCAAACAACTCAATAACAAGAAAACAAATAACCCAATTTAAAAATGTGCAAAGGATGTGAATAGAAAATTTTCAAAAGAAGACATACAAATGGCCAATGAGTATATGAAAAAAATGATCAACATCACTAATCATCAGGGAAATGCAATTCAAAACCACAATGAGATATCACCTCACTCCTGTTAGAATACCTATTATCAGAAAGACAAAACATAGCAAGTGTTGGTGAGGATATGGAGAAAAGGGAACCCTGGGACACTACTGCAGGGAATGTAAATTAGTACAGCCATTATGGAAAACAGTATGGAAGTTCTTCAAAAAATAAAAAATAAACTACCATATGATCCAGCAATTCCACTTCTAGGTATAGACCCAAAATAATTGAAACCATTATGTCAAAGAGATTTCTGCACTCTCATGTTCAACCCAGCACTATTCACAACAGCCAAGGTATGGAATCAACCTAAATGTCCATCAAAGAATTAATGGATAAAGAAAATGTGGTACAATAATATATTATTCAGCCTTTAAAAAAAAAAAAAGGAAATCCTGACATTTGTGACAATACAGATGAGCCTGAAGAACAGTATGCTAAATGAAATAAGCCAAGCACAGAAAGACAAATGCCGTATGGTCTCATTTATGTGTAGAATCTAAGATAGTTGAATCTACACAAGCAGAGAGTAGAATGGTGGTTGCCAGGGGCTGGCATGGGTAGGAGGAGATGTTGGTCAAAGGACACAAAGTTTCTGTTAGACAAAAGGAATAAGTTTGGGCAATCTACTGTACGGCATGATGACTACAGCTAATAATTATGTATTACGTACTTGAAAATTGCTAAGAGAGTAGATCTTAAATGCTCACCCCATAAATTAAGTATGTGATCTCATCCCCTAAAATAAGTATGTGAAGTGATGAATATGTTCATTATTTGATTTAGCCATTTCAGTTAATTGATTTAGCCATTTCATAATATATACATATATCAAAACATGAACTTATATGCCACAAATACATACAATTTTTATTTGTCAACAAAACCTTAATAAAATAAAACAAGCATTTAATAAAATCCCAAGCAATGAGCTGGTGAATTGGAGAAGTTTCTACAGTTTGGTGGAAAATACCAAGATATTTTCCACAATATCTTGGTGGGAAAGAGATCCTTTCCCAGCACCTCTTAATCATAGCAATAGGTTAAGCTGATGTTGGATAATAATAATTACTGTTTATTTAGTGTTTATAAAATACCTATACCCTAGGTATTTTATACATATTTATGTCAGTCAGTCCTCATGAAAATCCTGTGAAACATCATCTTCCTATTGCAGATGGAGAAACTGAGATTCCCTGGAAATCAGGTGACTCAACCAAGATTATACAGGTAAAGGGCGTAGCTGGTATTTGAGTTTACCTAGTTTGGGCTCCATTGCCACTCTCAGTGTCCCTGAATAATTAATATAATGGTGTTATTGGCAAAGATAACCAAATTGTTAAAGCTTTGCTGAGAAATTTCCTCAATAGTAAGTTTAAATATATATATGTTAGATGACTCTGGCATTCTTGTCCATAGAAGCAGAATGGTGACTTAGATAATCCCATGGTCCCTCCAGGTCTTCTAAGTTTACGATTTTGTACCACACAAACTATGTTCATTATTATCTATTGTATGGATTAGATTGTTGAACATTCCTTTGACCATCTTCCTCAAAACTAAAGGTTTTGGGGGCAATCCTATCTTTTCCATGATTAGAAAGGGCTTTTATTGTAATTTTCAGGGCTCTCCTCACTTTAAACTGCACCCTTTCCTTGCATTTGAAGCAACATTTTGTCAAGGAGAAACCCACCACAAATTGTGTCAAACTTAAAACACAACAAACAATTTATCTTCAGAAGGTTGTCTTAATTTTCCTGACTATATTTGCTAATTATTGATGCTCTCCTGGTTTACACAAGAGACTTGTCCATCTGCTTTCCTAGTTTGACCATGAAATAAATTTGTGAAGGCAAGGCTGTGACAACAGCCTCACCTCTCCCAGGCAACAGATTATAATGCTACACACCCAATTATTATATTACTGCAGAATCTGCTCAGAAGGAAAGAGATAGCTGATCCCAGCACGAGCTAGCTGAAAGACCAGCAAATGGCAAGGTCATAAAATAATAGTAACAGCTAACACTTATTGAGCACTCACTGTGTGCCAGATACCACTCTAAGCACTCTATGTATTAACTCTTTTTATCCCGCCAAGTTAATTATTTCCAGTACACCTCACTGTCACTCTAGAAAAGTTATCTATTTACAAACAGTAAAAATAAACTTAACCAGCTTGACTCTAGCACCACAAATTATATTCTCCTAAATTTGGTTTCCCTGACTCATTGTGCTTCCTGATAATCCGTACAGTTAATGGATTATATACAAGGGCAGAATCTAAGAGATAAATACGTTGAAACTAAGCAATCTATCTCCAGAGTCCATTCTTCTAACTCCTACGCTACACTGTACTAGTGAGGAAATTAGAAACCAAGTAGATGGAGTAAATTCACTAATGTTACAGTTGTTAGAACACAGAATCACAGCATCTCAAGATTAATCAAAACAAAAATATTAAGCATAGGTATTCAAGCATTACATGAGAATATTTCTTAATATTTTCAAAAGAAAAACCAAAACAAGCCAAAATCATCAAAAAAGTCAGGCAAGTGTAACTTGATCCTAATCTCTGAATTTAATTTGAGGACTAGACAGAAAATTTACTTCATAGCATTTTACTTATCATTTGTGAATAAAATTACAAAGCCCAAGAATTAAAATTATTACCTTCTGTTAGTTACTAGGTGAAACATATGGAAAGTAGTAAGCTTCAAGAGGAGCATTTAGTCAAACACATACTTACTTGGTGAAACACATCCCACATGTCCCATGTAGGAACCAACACTTTTGAAAACCATGTCCTTGTTGTGTTCAAATGCATGACACTCTAATCACCACTTACCAGAATTCCTTTTCCATAGTATCTCAAGGGAAGGTTAGAAGCATTAAAGTTTGTAGTGAAGAGCTGAGGATTTTTCTATCTTCCCCACTGGATTAGAGGTACTGGTAAACAAAATCATGCTGAGAAATCCTGTCTACTCTTCTTCTCCACTACCTCAGTAACTTCCCTACAGGTATTAAATTCCCTCTTGAAGCAGTATCAATAATTTAGACATCTAAGTTTGCACGTGCCCCACAGAAGTTTTCAAGTGCCCCCAGAATCTAGGTAAACGAACTCAAGAAGTGAAAATCTGCCTATAGATTGTTAAATTGAAAGCTCTCAAACTCAATGAATTAGAATAACCTGGGTATTCATTAAAATGCATCCCTTCAGAGATTCTAATTTAGTGGGTCTGCAATAGGGCCAAGGAACCTATATGTTAAACAAATGTTCCAGGTGATTCTGATGCTGAGAGTTGATTTAAAGGCCATGAGAAACACAGCTCTTTTTAGTATCATAGGCACACTACGGATGAGTGTCCATCAAAGGGAGGGAAGTATAAAAAGGCACAAAGACATCTGGGATAAGATGGTAGCCTACATGCACTGGGCTAAGAAGAGGTAAGCCAAGATAGGGAGGCATGGAACTATGCAACTGCTGGCATTTGGATGTGGATGACTACCAAAGATTAACTCTGCCTACCCAAAAAGTTTATTTAGCTCCTTATATCCAGCTTACAAAATCACAACACAGTTATTAAAGTCAAGTCTGGATATGAAACATTTATGTGGTACAGAATAGAGGGAAAGATAGTTGTGAAAGAAGCCTAGTTAAGTAACGGACATTGGACTCTAAAATATATCTAAAGACAAGAGCATAAGTGATACTTTGAAAATCACCAATTTTTTCAAAGTTTCAAATTTAAGGCATTATCTTTAGCCAGAGGAAAATCCTCTCCTGATTTTCCCAAGTCATGAGAAAATAAGAAAATGCTCTTTCAATCACTCCCTTTAAATATCTTACCTTCTACGTTGCCGGATCCCTGATAAAATCAGTAGTGTAATTGCAACTATGACGATGCAAAATATCACACCAAATATAATAATCCAGATGGGCACAGATGGGTCTGTGGGTGGTGCAAGTGTGGAAGGAATTTTTAAAAATTCCAGAGTTTGGTCATTCAGAGAGAAGGCATTGTTGATCCGGTTCCTGTTCTTTCTAAAATGCAGTGATAATTAAAAATAAACAAAATAAGACAGAAAAACCCTATTAAGACAAAGTACAAACCTGTTTCTCAATTATTATAAATATCTCTATAAACAAAGCATCCTCCTGGCAGGAGACTTCAAGATGACTAGAAAGTTTGCTGAGGGTAATCATGTCAGTTTCTCTTAAGTTACAGTGCTGGCTGCCAGAGGGATGCCCATGTATCCACTGCTGCCCCCATGAATGTGAATATCCAGATGTCCTGAGCTTTGAGCTCTGTCCACCATGTTTTATTTCCTGAGAGGCAGTAAGGTAGGAGGAGGGACTCATCTCTGGAGGTGGGGCTCTGACCCTGGACCAAATTGAGGACTAACTAAAACAGAGCTGGGTGCGGGGAGTAGCTTTCCATCAGACATGCCCACCAGTGTGCCATGTCAGTTTACCATTGCCATGGCAAAGCCTGGGAGTTACCACCCCTTTCCATGAGAATGACCTGATGACCCCAAAGTTATTACACTTCCCTAGAAATTTCTGCATAAACTGCTCCTTAGTCTACATGTAATTAAAAGTGGGTATAAATATGACTGCAAAACTGCCCTGAGCTGCTACTCTCTGCCTACAGGGTAGTGCTGCTCTGCAGGAGCAGTCACAGAGCACTAACATCACTGGTGCTGTAATACTGCCTCTTCAATAAAGTTGGTTTCTTCTACTTCTGACTCTCCCTTGAATTCTTTCTGGGGAAAAGTCCAGAACCCTCATGGGCTAAGCCCCACTTTGGGTTTCACCTGTCCTGTGTGAGTACCTTCTAGATTGGAATGACAAAGCTCTATTTAAGGTCGCTTACATAAATATCACACCCCCCAAAAGTAAAATTACATGTAAAATATGGGTGATGAATGTGAGAAGTAGAGAAAACCAGAAGCAAAAAAGAAAACATAATCAGGAGTGGTTTCAAATCCATCAACTTAATCTTGATTTTTTTTTCATCAATTCAACAAACATTTGCCCAAAACTTACTAAATATCAAATACTGTGCTAGATGCTAGAGATAGAACATGAAATTAAAATACCAAAGAGCTTATAGTCTAGAAGAGTGACAGACTAGTAGATCCACAACTACAGTGTGGTGCAAAATATTCCGTGAAACAGGCAAATATGGGCACAGTATGAGCAGAGGGAAAGGCCAAGTACACCATAGAGAGAAGTCAGAGCTGCTTTGCTATGGAGGCCATTTTTGAGCTCTGTTTCGAGGGACAAGTGGGAATTTTTTAGACCAAAGTATGTAGTGAGCATAGGAATGGAGACATGGTAAAGTAAGACTTGTTCAGCAGACTGCAAATAGTTCCATAGGACTAAAGGCAATAATAGTTTAGGAGTTCAAAAGCTTAGAAAAATGTTACTTTTCCTAGGAAATATCTACATTTTTAGTGGTGGTGGCAGTTAAGGAGAGGTTGGTAGCAAAGACTTATTTAATTAAAATAAAAGAAGCGAATTTCTAACTGGAATTTGTAAACTGGAGAATCCTTGGAGATATTTCATGACCTTTATTGAATTTGTACTATGCAAGCTGACTTTATCTACTTCTAGAGCAGCCCTGGAAAACAGAAATATAATGTGAGCCTCGTGTGACTTAAAATTTTTTAGTAGCTGCACTAAAAGAAACAGATTAAACTAATTTTAATAATATATTTTTTGTCTAATATATCCAAAAATATATAATTTCAACATGTAAACAGTATTGAGTTGGCTTTGCATATTTTATGTTTGTTTATTTGTTTGTTTGAGATAGCCATGATCATTGCAGGCTTCATTGCAGCCTCGAACTCCTGGACTCAAGCAATCCTCCTGTGTCAACCTCCCAAGTAGCTAAGCCTACAGTTGTGTACCAACATACCTGGCTCTGTGTGTGTGTGTGTATATGTGTGTGTTTAGACAGGGTCTCGCTATGCTGTCCAGGCTGGGGCTCCACATTTTATTTTGTACTATGTCTTTGAAATTTGGTTTATATTTTATACTATGAGCACACTTGACTTTGGACTAGCCACACTTCAACTGCTTTATAACCACATGTGGCTGGTGGCTATGGTACTGAATAGACCAAGTCTACAGCCAGATAGTACAGCTTGAGAATCTCTGCAGGCCAGCACCAGGCTATCAGAAAAGACCTCCTTTAGTAAATAAAAATCTGTGCTGAGGCATGATTATTCATGGATGTGAGAGCGAACTCTAGCCAAATAATCTACAGCAAGGGATAATTTAAATGTCATTTTTATCAAACAATGGAATATTTCCCTTTGTCATAACCTAATATTGATCATCTGAGAACACAAACTTTTCCACAAAATAATGAAACCCACTGCTAAGATGTAACTCAGAGGAAAATGAAAAATTGCTCTGTATTTTCATTCTATCTTCCTGGTTCATTAACACTTTGTTACTTTCTCACTCTAGGCTTGGAATGTATTCTATCACCTCTCAGACTGACTGGAATTTCTAGCTCAGGTACATATTAAATCTGCTCCACCATTGGAATCACCAGTTGTCATCAAGCATCATGTTTATCTTTCAGCCAAGAGTGGTGTTGAATTAGGCCAGGCCCTCACTAAAGAACTAAAACAGACATCTTGGAATCAGTTGGTCACTCCTTTACCTCATACCATGTATACTGTGCATCGGTAAAAAGTCCAGTACTCTGTTTTGCCCATTTCAAGTATTTTACTTGAATTCTGTAATTCTCATTCTGTTGGCTATCCCTACTTCCTAAATAGCTTCTCCTGCTAGGACATTTGAAATAGACATTTTGTTGTGAACATATTCATGTACTTCCCAGACCTTCACCCTAAGCACTCTGTGTAAAGGAATGACAACCAATTCTAAGATGTCTGTTTTAGTTCTTTGTGTACTCTGGTCAACAGGAAAAATCACTGGATATGGTGGCAGCATGCCTAGGTTCAAGTCCTCACTCTTTCTTTCTAGCATGGTGGCAGTAACAAATCAGTTAATCTCCCTGAGCCTCGGTTTCTTAATTTATAAAGGAGAGATAATAATAATTACTCAAAAAGTATTGGCGTTGGTTGGGTGCAGTAGTTCACGCCTATAACCCCAGCACTCTGAGAGTTTGAGGTGGGAGGATCGCCTGAAGCCAGTTCAAGGCCAACCTGGGCAACATAGCAAGATCCCATCTCTACAAAAAAAAAAATTAAAAATTAGCCAGGCGTAGTGGCACATCCCTGTAGTCCCATCTACTCAGGAGGCTGAGAAAGGAGGATCACTTGAACCTCAGGAGTTCAAGGCTGCAGTGAGTTCACTCTCCTTTTTTTCACTCTATCCTTCTTTTGTGGCATTGTTTCCTTTATATTAACATTTCCTGGACCTTCACCCCAAGCACTCACTCTTCCTCCTCCCATCAACTAAAGGTCTGGTTTAACCCAGTGCCTTCATTTTCCTTGTAGCCCTCATAGATCGTAAGACATAAATAAACTTTTTTTAATGTAAATTATATTTATAATTCTTACTTCCTAAGTAGTGAAAGTCTTAACAGTATTCTTAGCAGCAGCGAAGAAGCAATTTAGTTCAAACTTTCTTGTTAGGGCACATTCAACCATTTCTCACTGGCATAGATCTTCAGTGCCTTTGCTTCAGCAAAACAAATAGATGATGTTCACAAAAACCTTTGGCATTGGTTATATACTCATTATCCTAAGTGTTAACATTTTACAGAGAGCTTATGAGTTCTTCCACTAGGTATTCCTCCTTGGTAAAAAGAATAATATATATTTCAGTAACTTGTTTTTTGTTTTTTTTTTTTTACTTTAGGTTCTGGGGTACATGTGCAGGTCATGCAGGGTTGCTGCATAGGTGCATACTATATCCAGCATTTCTCCCCATGTTATCCCTCCATACCCTTCCTACCCCCATTGTCCCTCCCCTAGCCCCCACCAACTGCCCTCAGTGTGTGATGCCCCTCTCCCTGAGTCCACGTGTTCTCATTATTCAACACTCGCCTATGAGTGAGAACATGTGGTATTTGGTTTTCTGTTCTTGTGTCAGTTTGCTGAGAATGATGGTTTCCAGATTCATCCAAGCCCCTACAAAGGACAGGAACTCGTCATTTTTTATGGCTGCATAGTATTCCATGGTGTATATGTGCCACATTTTCTTTGTCCAGTCTATCAGTGATGGGCACTTGGGTTGGTTCCAGGTCTTTGCTATTGTAAACAGAGCTGCTATGAACATACGTGTGCAGTAACTTGTAAATCTTTTGGGGGAGAGCTGCTTTGTTTTGTTCTAGTTTATTTCCTGAGTTCATTTTTCCAGTATACCTTTGCCCAACATCAATCACATGTGGTATTTGAAGTTTTGACACACACTAAATGCACAGTAATTAAAAGAAGTACAAGTTGCATCCTCCTAATTCTTGGAAGTCAAGAATTCATTTCACTTTTGAGTTTCTCATGATCAGAAGGAGGGGAGGAGTGCAACTGTTGGGAAAAAATGTAAAATACTTGAAATGGGCAAAACAGAATACTGGACTTTTTCCTGATTGTCCTACTGAATGCACCTTTCTAGGCAATTTCCATCTCTTATGGTCTTTGAGCTATTTTGCAAGTCCATAAGTTCTTGAAAACTGACATAACATAAATGATTCCTGTCCATACAAAATCAAATGAACCGTGTCTAGTGGAACATAATTGGTTACTGCCTGAAAAATAGACCGATGCATCTTTCTGTAAATGCATTTTGCCATTCTTCATTTTCTATATATGGGTGGTTTCTTGAAGTCTCCTTGAAAATGATTTTAACATGTTACTAGTGTTCTCATTAACTAATGAGATAATAAAATTTTTATAGTAATCATGTTTAGTTTGTATGAGAGTCATGATTTTACCATTTTTAAAAAAATTATCTTTTTTGGTCAGGTGCATGGCTTATGCCTGTAATCCCAGCACTTTGGGAGGCCAAGGCAGGTGGATCGTGAGGTCAGAAGTTCGACACCACCTTGGCCAGCATGGTGAAACCCCGCCTCTACTAAAAATACAAAAAATTAGCCAGGCATGGTGGTGCATGCCTGTAATCCCAGCTACTCGGGGGGCTGGGGCAGAAGAATTGCTCAAACCCAGGAGGCGGAGGTTGCAGTGAGCTGAGATCGTGCCACTGCACTCCAGCCTGGGTGACAGAGTGAGACTCCATCTCAATTTTTTAAAAAAATTATGTTTTTAAAGTAAAGACTATATATTGACTGAAAAAGGGAGGCTATTGGGTCCCTACCTTCTGCTTACTCAATGCTGGTGATACCACCACCCCTCCAGCTGTGACAATAAAAATGTCTCCAGACATTGCCAAATGTCTCCTTGAAGGTAAAATTGCCCCTGGATGAGAACCACTGATCTATACTCATCTCTTATAGAAACTAATAAAATGAAATCTTTGACATTTTAATAAATAACTCATGTGTGAAACAGAGAAAACTCTTCAATATCTATTTTTAAAAACAGTTGAATTAATCAGCAAGTTGACTGACCAATAGAAGGCATATTTAAGGGTGATTACCGTATGGCTGACTGCACCTCAACAGCAGGAAGGGTGTGATTTTTTGAAGGGTCTATAACCACGAACCAGAATGATACCCTCTGGGTTACATTGCAAAGTAGGACATGGGAAATTCTGCAAACAGTGGAAAGAAAAAATATATTAGAAGAATATCATACCAAACGGTATTAAACCATTCACTCATTATGACATTTCTACCATTATGAAGAATGATCTCAGTAAGAAGAAAATTATATAGAAAATTCCCATTGTTTCAAAAATCATACACATGGGGATCATTCCTTACAGGAAATAATAGGGAATCTGCCAAAAAATAATAATAGTCAGTGGAAAGCATTAGGGATGTAATTCTCCACCACCGGTTGGTGACAGCCCCCCTGTTTCCCCAATGCTTGGCCCTCCCTGAACCACAGAAGCCTTTGGTATTTTCTCATTAAACTCTTTGTAGTGCCCTGCCCATTCAGCCTTCCACTTCTCAGATCCAGACAGAATCTGCGCCCGCTCATGATTCAATACTTGCTCTGTGTGCAACTACTGTCTCTCTTCTACCGCAGCACTGGGGCCAAGCCAAAAGGCACCTTCTGTGTGTACTTTTGAGGAAAAAGTTCTTAAAAACAGTTTCTCTGAACTGTTTTTAAGAACATCGCCTTGAACAAATCTCCAAACTTAACACCATAATCAATTCACCAGCAATCTTTGAGCTCTTTGTTTTGCAGTTACACTTTTCAACTGCAAATTGGAAATGTGACTCACTCTCCTCTGTATTACCATTAAAAGTGAAAGGGGAGAAATGATATTAGTGTTCAGAGAGAGATAATCTGTATGGATGTACTCAGGAAATTAAAGGAAAGTCCACATAAAATCAACATTGCCAGTGCTAAAACAAAACCTGATGGCTTTCCCGGTTTACTTAAGAGCAAAATGGCAAAAAGTAACATTAACATCCATCTTAGAAGAATCAGATATGAGTAAAAGATTTGTTTAGAGCATCCAAGTGTATTGTGATCATTTTCACACTGATCAAAGAGACCACCCTTCTCTGCAGAAACAGGTATCTGCAGTTTTCAGGAAATCTCTTTTTTTTTTTTTGAGATGGAGTCTCACTCTATCACCAGGTTAGAATGCAGCGATCCCGACTCACTCTAACTTCAGTTTTCCAGTTTCAAGCAATTCTCCTGCCTCAAGCTGCCGAGTAGCTGGGACTACAGGCACGCACCACCACGCCCGGCTAATTTTTTGTATTTTTAGTAGAGACGGGGTTTCACCATGTGGGCCAGGATGGTCTCCATCTCCTGACCTCGTGATCCGCCGGCCTCGGCCTCCCAAAGAGCTGGGATTACAGGCGTGAGCCGACAGACCTGGCAGAAATTCTTCTACGTTCTGCCTTTAAAGGTCAGGTTCAAAAGTAGAGGCAGCTGCCAGGCCCCTCTGCCCAGAGCTAAGTGTCTGGGACCTTCAGTGGGGAGGACCGAAGCTTGAGCCGCCTTAGTCCTCCAGAGGGCATGGGGCGCCACGTACCCCCACTGCATCTGTGCCCCGTGAGGCTCTGGTATGGGCGTGGCCAGACCTACCCTGCACGCGGCGCCTCGTGCGCTTTCAGACATTTCTACGCCAACGGTTACTGGTCACTGAGCCCTGACACTTGGTCTCTGGGCCTGACCGCAGATTTCTGAAACTTCTGGCAGCCCAGTGTCTACTGGAAGGCCCGACCCACTGCCCCGCTCTCATGGGCAACTACCTGAGCCGCTTCCTGGGCTGGCCCTGGGCCCAGAAAGCGCGCCGGACCCGGAAGTACTGTTCCCGGCTGTCCAGACCCTTGATCCGCTCCCAGGCCCAGCAGCAGGGCAAGGTCATCTACTTCCATGGGAACCGCTGGGACCGCACCCGGCCACTCCCCACCGCTCCTCCTGGCTGGGACTACACCCGCATCCGGAGAGAGACGATCCCCGAGGCCCGGAGGCGCTTTCCCAACAGGCCGCAGCTGCTGAGCAACGTCTGGCCCGATTTCTCCCCGGCTCACCTGGCCTTCATGAGGCAGTGGCTTTGCAGTATCCGCCAACCCCAGCCCATCCACAGCCTGGCGACCGTGAAAATCGCCCCGCCGGAGCGCAGAGGTAACCCGGCGCCCAAGCCATCGGCCTTCAAGGCTGTGATGAGAAACGGAGCGGCCCGTGCCTTTGTGCCCAGATCTGGGCTGTTGAGAAGATGCCCCCACTTTGAGCCAGCAGTGTCTCCGAAGAGATGCAGCATCGTCTCACTTCTCCCTGGTGGCCGCCTGCCACGCTGCATTAAGTGTGGCCGCCAGAGGCCCGGTCGCAGAGCCACCACAGGAGCGCTGGGCCTGCGGGCAGCACTGCCCCGACACCTCAGGCTTGCCTGCGCCCGGAAGGAGTTTCGCCTGGGGGGCATGCGCCTCTGAGCACACCCAGCTTGCCGCCCGGCTCCGAGAGCCAGGCCCCTGCCATCACCTCCTGAGCCTTCAGCCCTCAGCACCTTCAGCCTGCTGACCCCAGTTCCACCCCCACACCAGCCACCGGCCCCACCAGGGCACTTCCCACTGCTCCAGCCGACCACCCTGAGAGCCCCAGGCCCACCTCCCCTCTCCCCCAAGACCCTTCCCTTTCCCCTGCCAATTCACTCCTGCCTTCTCCCTGGGGACAAAAGGCATGCTTCTCCCCAGTTTCCCCAGTTTCTGCAATAAAATGTGTGTCATTGTTAATAGGTGTCTTTATTACCATAGAGATTGTCATAGTCTTTCTTTCAAAGATGACACCGTGGTTTCTCCAGCTTGGCACTATTACTTGGGCCAGATGGTTCTTTCTTGTTGGTGGGGAGAGGGGAGGGGGAGGAGTGATGGGGGAGGGGTGATGGGGGAGGGGAGGGGGAGGGGCAGGATGAGGGGGAAAGGGGAGGGGAGGGGGAAGGGGTTGGGGGAGGGGAGAGAGGGAGGGGAGTGGGGGAGGGGAGGAGGAAGGGGTGGGGGACTGAAAAGGGGGAGGGGAGTGGGGAGGGCAGGATGAGGGGGAAAGGGAGGGGAGGGGGAAGGGGTTGGGGGAGGGGAGAGAGCGAGGGGAGTGGGGGAGGGGAGGAGGGAGGAAGGGGTGGGGGACTGAAAAGGGGGAGGGGAGGGGGTAGGGGGAGGGGAGGGGGCAGGGAGGGGGCAGGGGGTCACAGTCCTGTGCATTGCAGGGCCTTAGCAACATCCCTGGCCTCTCACCTCTAGGGGCCAGCAGCACACTCACAGTCCTGACTAGCAAAAATGGCTCCAGGCCTTGCCAAATAATCCCTGGGAGAGTAGAGAGGTCAAAAGTCATACTGGTGGAGAACCACTGAGGGACAGTGACCTCTACTGGCAGAAACAGACAAGCCTAGTCCTCTAAAATGTGTGGTTTTATAATATACATCAAAGACGTAGGGAAAAACCAAATGAAGTGGTGCATGCTTGACAAAAAACATTTTCACCAGTTTTCTAGAATGTTTGGAGTGTGAATGATTCCTGTGGTCTGGTCTTACTAGCAATCAGGAAATGCAAAATTTTACAAATGAGCTACTATTTTAAACTTCAAATTGGCAACAATGTGAAAGTTAAATAATACCAAGTGCTGGTAAAGACACATGGAATTGGACTCCCAGGTGATGCTGTGTAAGCAAAGAGTACAGCCATTCTGGAGTGGCATTTGGAAATGATTCCTAGAACAGAAAACACAGCTACCAGAAACCCTGTGGCACACACAAGCAGACACTGGTGAGGATGCTCTTTTCCGCACTTGTCATCACAGCAGAGAATTGGAACAACCTAAATGTCCATCAGGACGGCAATGGATAAAATAAATATGGTATATGCTGTCAAGGGGATACCCTTCTACAGATTAAAGGAAAGAAGCCAGGTACGGTGTCTCACACCTGTAATCCCAGCCCTTTGGGAGCCTGAGGCAGGCAGATCACTGAGTTTAGGAGTTTGAGACCAGCCCAGGAGACGGAGGTTGCAGTGAGCTGAGATCACAACACTGCACTCCAGCCTGGGTTACAGAATGAGACTCTGTTTCAAAAAAATAAATAAAAGGAAAGAAATAGCCCAGGGTTTCTCAACATCAGCATGATCCGGCCAGATAATTCTATATTGTAAGGATACTCTGTGCTTTCCAGGATAGTTAGCAGCAAACCTGGCCTCTATCTACCAGGTATCAGGACTACCTCCCGTCGTGACAATCAAAAATGGCTAGAGGTGTTCCCAAATATCCCCTGAAGGACAAAATCACCCCCTGGTGGCAACCATTGAGCTAAAGCTACATATTTTTTTAAACAAAAGAATAAATCTCAGCCCAGTGCAGTGGCTCACACCTGTAATCCCAACACTTTGGGAAAGAGACGGGAAACCCTGTCTCTACTAAAAATACAAAAATTAGCTGAGCATGGTGATGCGTGCCTGTAATCCCAGCTACCCGAGAAACTGAGGCAGGACAATCCCTTGAACCCAAGAGGAAGAGGTTGCAGTGAGCCAAGATCATGCCACTGCACTGCAGCCTGGACCACAGGTCTCAAAAAAAAAAAGAAAAAGAAAAAGAAAAAAAAGAAATCTCAAAAATATACCATCAAGTGAAAAAGAGGTAAAATATTATGTGTAATATGTAACATTTATATAAATTAAACAAATACCAAATAGAATTTCAGGTATAAAAGGCCAGAAATAAGGTAAAGAGTCATTTAATTACTTTCCCTATATTATTCTTTCCATATAAAGCCTCTTTAAATACTGTTCAAATATGAATTTCATGGTATTCCCCATTAGAGAGCCATAGAATACAGCTGTAAGCAAAGCAAAATCCTTTCTCTCATGGAGCTTGCTAAGGAGGTGGAGACAAAAGATAAGTAAATAAACGCATACACTGTGGAGGTGTGGAATATGTACTATAAAAAAATAAAGGGGGGCATACGACTCCATCAACACAATTGTGGCCCCAAATACTTTCCTCTGTCCCCAATACCACGGAACTATACCATGAATTCAAGTTCTTTAAATGTATTCAAGTTTCCAATGGTGGCAATCCATATTTTAATATATTACTTCAGCAAATAAAATGAAAAATGTTTTATCTACTTAGAAATAAACATTTCCAAAAGACTAAACTTGTTGCTGAAAATATTAAACCTTACATTTTCAATGGAGACAGTTATTGTTAGATCGAAAAAGTTCCTGGACTGAAACTCTAAAATTGAAGCTTTTATTTTGAAACTTATTACCTGCCAATTTCTGGTCTTGAGACAAGAAATTTCACTGTCTATGAGTTACTAGGAAGGGCTTGAGCTCTTAATGCATCAATGGGGGTGTGCTGTTGGCATTTTGGGTGGGAGCGTTATGGGGGACTGTCTTGCACCATGCAGCACAATGATTATCTCTCTTTCCCCACCCTCTAAATGCCACAGTACTCTCCAGTCATATATATAACCCACAAATAGATCCCATTTCCATATACTCCATGAGCTGGGGGGTAGGGGTGGGGCGGTCAGCTCCAAGTAAGAAACACTTCTAAATCTCTTCAAAAGTTTCAAGGTCATGAAAACAAAGGAAGCCAGAGAAAGTGTCACAGAGTGTATCAGACTAAGGAGAAACAGATTCTGAAACAGAAAAAGGACATTAGTAGAAAAACTGAACCAACATGAATTTCTTTGTTTAGATAAGTCTACCATGGTTATTTAATATGCTATCATCAGAGAAATGGGGCTAGAGCAGAGTTTCTCAACTCAAGGCACTATTAACATTTTAGCCTGGGTAATTCTAGGTTGTCAGGGACTGTCTATGGTTTTGTAAGATAAGTAGCAGCATCCCTAGCCTCTACATACTAGATGCCAGTAGCACATCCAATTGTGAAAACCAAAAATGTCTCCAGAAATTGCCAGATATTCTTGGGAGCAATTGGGGGGAATCCCTCTGCCAAGTGTTGAGAAACACTGGTACACAGGGCCTCTCTGTATTAACTTTGGAACTCTTTGGTAAATTTTTTAAATTGAATACACAGATACATATATACATACATACAAGAGCAAAGCAGTTATTTTAAAAGTTGCCTAGCCACAGTAAAAGTATCTACAAGAAAATAAACTAGGTAATGTTTTAATGCCCTTATTAGCTTCATTGATAAAGAGATAACAGATTAAAAAAAACAAATTTTGAAATTAAGAAAGCTGTATTCAAATGATCAAAAGATACTAGTACCCACCAGCATAAGAATGGTATTAATAGTTATCTGAAATTTTAAAAATTCTTTCTGTTATATATTCAGATATAAAATTATTTATTATTATGCCTTCCATCATTTCTATCATTTCTCTAAGATTGATATAAAGAGAAAAAGTAAATAGTTTCAGCTGTTTGTGGTCTTCTTCAACAGGATAATATTATTTCCTTCCTACATGATGGTTCTGCTCAAATACATAACTCCTCTTAAGACTTTAAGCAAATAAAAAGGTAACCTAGTGTCCAACAAATGTCACCAACAGAAATGTAACTGTACAGATGTGTTTATATTTTGTTCACATACAAGCAATTGAACTAAGAATTAATAAGCCCACTTCCCACAGTAAAAATGTTGTGGGAAGGGGGCCAGGGGAAAGCCTAGCCCTGCTCTGAAGACAGCAAAGACTGTATATGAAGATGGAGACACACTCTAGGCTGGTGCTTCCTACTTGCTTGGATGATGCTTTCATGAAGTAACTGATGTCTTGGCCTCCTCAAGAGTAAGAAATCGAAGTCTAATAAGAGCCAACATCCAGACAACAGGGAACTGCTTCTACTCTGGCCATTGTGTGCCAACTCCACCGTGGGAGCATCCTCCTGTGGGACTGAGGTGGAAAAAGATGAAGAAATTGCAGAGATGGTGGGTGGGGACACTCTTTTCTTGCATCCATTGCACCTCAATAGACAGGCCTCTAGTTTAAGAGCCAGGATGTTAAACATGCTTCATTCACTCACAAATATTTACTAAGAGCTAACCTTGATTAGCCAATACGGTTAGGGATATGGTTAGGATAAAAGTTCCTACTATAGTGGCATTTAGATTCTGTGCCCCATCCCATGCAGGAATTTAGTGATGCAAGACTTCTGAAGACCAACACCAGTGTCTTGAGCCCAACAGAGCATTCAATACCAAAGTGGAAGCCAGTAACCCCCACGGTGGTAGAATTTGCATATAGTTCCATGCCCTGTCTGAGAATAGACCCAGGACATGGGGAGGGCAAAGGGCTTCTAGATTTCACATAGCTTGTCTTCATTCTTTGTCAGGAGGGTTTCTAATCTCTGCCCTGATTTAAACTTCATGATCTCCAAGCAAAGGGCACCAGTTTTAATTTGATCAATTGCAGGCTCACTGGGGAGACTATCAAATATTTTGTCCATTTGCAGCAGATTTCTCTATGCCCTGGGACATGAGGACATGAGGCCCAAGTCTGTCCTGTGCTGTAAGCCCCTGTATTACTGAAGTTTGGCTCACATGGACCATTCAGTAAGTGACTGGGGGAAAAAATGGAAGGATGAAAGAAGGTTAACATCTCAATGTTTCTGGCTTTATTCCCAGAGGGACAAACTGAGGAAGTAAATTGGGCCAGGGTTGTAATAACAGAAAAGAGAGGCAGGGAAGGAAGGAGATACTTTCCGGAATCTTTGTCTACTCACTTGCAAATACCCAGACAATAAAATAGCACAGAACTCTCTGATAAAAGAATAATCCTGAATATACTGTAGATAAAGGTAGCCAAGAAGAACTGTAAATGTGAGAGAAAGTTGATGCTAAAAAGGAAGTAGCATGAAGAATGACTGCACATAGTTGAGTAATTTATGTACTAAGGAACCAAAGGATACAAATTTCTTCCAATTATAGATTATGTGCAATTAACATGACTTCTCCATGGCCTTTCTTCCAAATGTGACTACACTGAATGTCCTCCAAGATTTGTACAGAATGAAAAACTGATCAACCTACAAGCTTTTCTTGAGCTAAATATGCCTTTTTAAAACATGTTTTGATGTAACAAACAGAAATGCCATTAGCACAACTAAATAAAAATCCTACTTTTTCAAGATTTTAAATATGAATGAATCCAACGGAATTTTTTTTTTGTTAGAGCAACTCAGCAAAACAAAATTCCAATTTATTGTTCATCATATTGTTTCACACATACATCAAAGAGGCCAAAAAATAAACAGAAACTTCACAGACAAAAAAAAGTCGGGGAGGGGGGTGAGAAACCTTTTATCTTTGGCCTTTTTAACTGTCTCATACAAACTTATAGTATCTCTAAGTTCATACAAAAAAAAAATTACTGGAACACTCAGAATAAGATTTTTTGTTGTTTTGTTTTTGCTTTTATTCAAGGTTTTTTTTTCTTTAATATGTATCATGAACATGGTCATACCACAAGTAAAGTTAGAAGTAGGAGAGAAAAAGCTCTGACGGCTGGTTTAGTCATTTGAGAGCATTAAAAATGGCTGACTCTAACAATATGTACAAAAATATACCATTAAAATAAAAAATATTGCCGGGCACAGCGGCTCATGCCTGTAATCCCAGTACTCCCCAGGCCAAGGCAGGCAGATCACCTGAGGTCAGGAGTTTGAGACTAGCCTGGCCAACATGGTGAAAACCCGTCTCTACTAAAAATACAAAAATTAGCCGGGCGTGGTGACAAGTGCCTGTAATCCTAGCTACTTGGGAGGCTGAGGCAGGAGAATCACTTTAACCTAGGAGGTAGAGGTTGCAGTGGGCCAAGATCATGCCACTGCATTCTACCCTGGATGACAGAGCAACACTCCATCTCAAAAAATAATAATAATAAATAATATAAATAAAAAATATGACAAATTTCTTTCTAAAGTACTTTTAAGAAAAAATGCTGGACCTTGGAAGTTTTGGTTGTTTTCTCCTCCTCTGTTGCAAATTCTGTGGTTTTGGTTGGGTAGTGAAGAGCGCTTGTCACCTGCAGGTGGCGCTGCCTGGCAGGCCTCTCTACTTGAAGATGACCACACTTAGATTCTGAGACAGGGTGGAGGGTGAATGGGTCACGGTGACCTTTTCCCTGTTTTTCTTTTCTTTTCATTTAACTTTTCCTTTTTTGCTGTCTAGTCATCCTCATTGGTCTTCTGCTTCTTGATATCAACGTTGTCATCCTCAGCATCTTCAACAGCCCATTTGCCCATAGCAGCCTCAGCTTCCTCGTCTTCATCTTCATCCTATTCCTCACCATCACCTTCTTCCTCCTCCTTTTCCTGCCCACATTCTTCCTATTCTTATTCTACCTCATTGTAAGCCTTCTGCTTCACATTTTCCTCATTAGCATTCCCGTTACCAGGACCATCTCTTCCCTTCTCTGCCTCCTCCACAACTTCTTTCTTCTCCTTTAAGCCTTTGGTGATGATCTTGGAGCTGGTGTCCACAATTGCATCTGACATGGTGGGCCACACCAGTGACCAATGCAGTGGACTAAAAAGAAACTGAGAGTTTGGGGACTGGCAAGAATGCAGAGTCCGAGAGGGGTGGGGTGGCTACAGCAAGCTGGAAGCCAAACCCAGAAACAATGTAAGTATGGCTTTTCGGTGCAGCCAGTGGGCTGGTTGAATTATTTGAATTCACTTTAATAATCATTTTGACCAATTGTTTTTACCAAGAAATTGCATTAATTCATACATAAGTGACTTCTTTAAGCAAATCATGTAAAAGAGGTAAAAATGTTTACTTCTTTTCCTCAATTGTGGGAAGCCCTGGTCTGAAGTTTTCTCTAAGAATTGGCTCCACTGCCATTTTTCATCAATGGCGCCAGACAGGGCCAACTGCCTCCAAAGAGTGGTAAGAATCTGGCTCTTGTTTCTGGAAATTAAAAGGAATAAATAAGCGCTGGGCTGCCGTTTTACAAGCACAAGACTGTTAATCCCCTTACCATGAATACAACAGCACGTTGTTCCTTTTTAGATCACAAGACTTATCCTTGAATAATTAGGCAGAGGAAGAAATCCATTATATGTCCTACACCATTTAACTCAGAAAAAGAAAGCCTTGCTTGAGTTAGATTTTTACCCGTCTTGCTAAAAATGATAAATTATCTAAAAGTTGATATTTGAGTAAACTAGGCATATTAAGTTTCCAGTTGACCTAGGAATTAGACTAAACTTTAGACTTAGATTATAGCTTCCTTAGAAATTCCTTTCAACATTTTAAAACTCCTGTAAAACTGTTTTGGTAAATTTGATCTAAATTATATTGTAAATAGTTGAAAACACTTGGTTGCCATCTTCAATCCAAGTTCCAGGAAAACCTCAAGTAACCTCAACTAATGAAACCAGAGCTTTCTCTTTTATTGTTTTTGTTTTTGTTTTGAGATGAAGTCTCACTCTGTCCCCCAGTCTGGAGTACAGTGGTGTGATCTCAGCTCACTGCAACCTCTACCTCCCAGGTTCAAGCAATTCTCCTGCCTCAGCCTCCCGGGTAGCTGGGATTACAGGCACACACCACCATACCCAGCTAATTTTTTGTATTTTTAGTAGAGACGGGGTTTTGCCATGTTAGTCAGGCTGGTCTCAAACTCCTGACCTCGTGATCTGCCTGCCTTGGCCTCCCAAAGTGCTGGGATTACAGGCGTGAGCCACCGCATCCGGCCCAGAGCCTTCCTTTAACTTCATTTTTCCATCTATCCCCATTCTGCTTCTACGAAAATACAGCAAGAGCAATAAAAGCATTTAGTATCAGAAATTGTGAATGATGATTCTGAAAGAGTTGTCTTCTTGCTGTTACATTTGGTCTATCTTTCTACAATGTCTACCAGGGCTAGGTTCTTGGGTATGGGCCTGGTGCACTGTGGGACCTGGTCTTAGCCCTCATTTGACTCTCAGTGCCCAGCCCATTGCAGACTTTCAGGACAGATCACTTAATCCTTGACTCTAGTCACAGCAATATGGTTCCACGCGCTGGCCTCGTGGACCTCAGTGAAGGAAGAGGTTGATGTTGCTCACACTGTTCCCTTTGGGCACTCTGTCAGCTCCTCCTTCCTCACCTCTTGTCAGCATCTGCAGCAGGTGGTATGGCTTTGCTGTCACCTCCAGCTACTAAGGCATCCAGGCCAGTCTACCCAAAGCTGCCTTCCTGCCTCTCACCTACAGCTGCTCTCCTTCCAGCAGTTCTGGCCAGAGCAGGGGCCTGAGTGGCAGGCTCCAGCCATTTCCTCCGGGCTCCACTCCCTCCCCAATGCTTCATTCTCCTCGCTTAGGGACAGGAAAGCAAGATGATGGGGGTGTGAGATAGACAAGGAAAGGCCAAATTCTTCTTTCCGGACCAGGGCCCTTGTGGTTCCCCCCACTGTGAGAGGTCCTCTGTGGTGGTAGGTGTCCAGATGCTCTCCACTTAGAATGCTCCTGTGGGGCCTTCAGGAGCCACTCCGGGGACCTCTGCACTGCATCTTCCCCTGACGTGGGTGACGTGCTCTGACCGACTTCCTCCACCCCACCTCAGCTCTGCCTCCAGGGGTATACACCTCCAGCCTCACTCTGCTGCCTTGCCTTGCCCTGTCTCACTTAGGGACATGGGCCCAACGGGCAGTGACTCCATCCTGTTCCCTTCCAAAGCCTCTGCTTGGCCCCAAGAATGTATTCAAGTACAGACTGCTCAGAAAGCTGCCTTTTCTCTCCCCAGTCACAGGGACTGAAGCCAGCCTTCCACCATGAGACTTCTCCAACTAAGAGGCAGCCACCAGTTTCTGTCCTAGGTACATTCTCAGTGGTTAAGGACACCACCATATTCTCTAGAGCTCCAGTTACTGCTACTCTGGTGGCAATTTGAGGGGGTCTTGAGAATGTCTGCAAGTTGGGGAGTATCCCACCAGAAAAGAATATGCCAGTCTCCCCTCTTACAGAAAACTCTACCCTCTATGAGCACTTCTCTACCTGACTGGAGGGACGTGAACAAGAATATTACTCCTAACCCATCCTAACTGGTAAGAAATGGGCACCAACTCATCAGCATGGACACAGTTATCAACACCCTGACCGGCTGCACTGGCAAATATGCACAGGAACCCATTCCCAGCCCTGTTCAAATCCTAAGGGAGTGAAAATGCCACAGGCCTCTCTGTAAGCCCACACCCTCAGCCTCTCTGACCCTCTTAGGGAATCCCTGGCTTCTCTTCCGCTGCCTGCCTGCGGTGATAGTAACTGGACTAGATCAGCTCTCCAGCAAGACATCACTTCCTTTTTTATAGCCAAGAAAGCTTCTACTGTAAGTATATGCCAATTGTAGGTTTCCAAATAGGAAGAGCCATGCTCAGGAGACAATGAGCTCTCTATCATTGCTGGTGATCAAACTGGATATGAGATGTTTTAGATATCCCCCTGGGTAAAAGGTGGGATGAAAGTGAGAATATTTGTTATTCTGTTAATTACTTGAATATCTTTATTTTTAATTCATGTGATTTGGTTTAGTCTTTGTGCTTCACAGTTTTCTGCAATATTAGTGGATAACAGTGGTCAGGGGGAAGACAATAAACAACCAGCACCCACGACTTGGATCCTGAAGCTATCCTGGAAAGGAATATTTGCCACACTCCTTCAGTCTACCCACACTGGCACCAAAAGATCTCTGGAAGGTGTCTTTAAAACGTAACCCATTTGCCAAGCTACTGGTGTCCTCCATCCACCTGCCACACTGGAGAGAAGCAGCCTCTCCACAAAGCTATTTTCAATTCAATCTTGCATTATGTGGTGCCCTTTCCCATAGCTCTTCATGTAGGGGTGCAGCTTCCAATACGGCAGCGCATGTGGAATCCAGACCAGCAGCTGAATTGCATCTTAAATACATCCCGCTCATCACTCATCCCCTTGATAGCAGTATTACCAGGACTCATACTGCCTGACTCTTTACAGAAAAATGTGTATTGACCCTCAGTCTAGTTTTGCAGTTTTGACTTTTACAAGTGACACTGGAAACAAAAGCTTCTACTTTGTTGAAAGTGCCATTACTTTCAATGGCAAAAACCACAATTACTTTTGCACCAACCCAATATATATCCAGTGTGCCCAATTTTTTTTTCTTTTTTTTTTTTGAGACAAGGTCTTACTCTGTTGCCCAGGCTGGAGTGCAGTGGCACCATCATAGTTCACTGCAGCCTCAAACTCCTGGGCTTAAGTGATCCTCCCATCTCAGCCCCCCAAGTAGCTGGGACTATAGGTGTGTGCCACCGTGTCCAGCTAATTTTTGCATTTTTTGTAGAGACGAGCTTTCACCATGTTGCCCAGGCTGGTCTCGAATTCCTGGGCTCAAGTGATCTTCCTGCGTCAGCCTCCCAAAGTTTGGGGGTTGTAGGCGTGAGCCACTGTACCCAGCCCCAGTATGCCCAATTGTAAGTCAAACAACCTTTCAAATAAACTAGATCAGATATTCATAGACTCCTACAATGCTCCAGATTCTGAAGGAAGACATTTTAAAGGTAAATTCCCAAAAATTAATATGAAATGTTATATATATTTAAATTAATTTTTCCTAAGAATGGAAACACTTGATTTAACTTACTCATGTGCTAGGTGAAATGTGATCACTTAAAGGAACTAATAGTGCCATGAACACAGCAATGTATAAAACTTGCTTAAAAGAAGGGTTAGAAGAAAATACAAAGAGAATATTTAAGGGGTTACCATTGTGAGATAACCAGTGGATTTTCTTATTTTTTTTCATTTTCAATTTTTTGTAATGTAATCGCCTTATTTTTATTGAAAAACCTTATTATAAATAGTTGTGGAAGTATGCTGCAGCTTAATGGCATGAAATACAATATATATAATTTTAAGATCTATAAAACAGGAAGAGAACTTACTTAGGGCCTAGTTTGGTTTTGTTATATACCTTCTTATAATTTTTTGAATTATGTTAATGTATTATTTTTAAATAGATATGAAAAATATACATGTGTGTACACACAAATATATATGTGTTCATTTTGCTCCCTCAAATTCCACTCTTCTGTTTCATTCTTTATATTCATATCCCATGCATCAGATATTGTGGATATGAGGGAGACCAATTAATAGTAATCATCTACACCAGGCCTTGAATTACCATAGAATTAAGACAAAAAGATTGTACAGATGGGAGACTGAAATAAAAGGCTAGGTTGGAGGATATGACTTTAATCAGCAGGCAAATTTTCTTAGTTTAAAAAAAAAACCCTGAATGAAATATATTCCCCTCCATTGTCTCAAGTAGAGCATAACTGAGACAGTATAATTGTCCTATACTGCACTAATACACAAGACATTAACCCCTCATATAAAATGGCACCTACTAATCTAAATGCTCCTCAGCTGCAAACAGCAAATATAACCTTAGGGTGTATGCACCTGCGCATGCAGGGCCTGGTTCTGTACTTAGCTAGGGAGTTGCATGAGAGATGCCTGCTATCATTTGGGGAAAGCTACCTCCGAAGGAGAAAGGAACCCATGCCCAGGTTCTCCCTCCAGCTCACCAATCAGATAAGTCATTTTCCTCTCAAGGGGAGGAGTGAATAAGGGAATAGAGAAAGACTAGGAATGTTACCCTCATCACAAATAGAGAAAGAAGGAAACATCATAGAGAAGATTCCTCCAGAAGACTAGACAAAAATGTAAAACTATTAAAAGTCATACTAAGTGCTTTTAAGAAAATAAACAAGGTACTATGATAAATACCAAGAGTGGAAAGAACTCATACACACTTAAGTTATTTTCAAAATAAGAGTAAAATTCTTTAGTATCTATCTGCAAGAAAAATTATATATACATACATACATACACACACACACACACACAATAGAAATGTAGAAAGCTTAGGATATGTAGCTGCAATTTTGAGGGATATTTATCTTCATATTGTCTATTAAACAAAGAACATTGTTGGAACATGATATAAACTGTAAATGAGCTGGATTACCAAAGTTATTTTTAAGTTTGTGAATCCCTTAGAAAAATTAGCTTAATAAATTTTTTTCAAGATCAAGGTTTGAAACAATGCAGTATCTCAAGTAATACTGCAAATAATCAGTTAAGATTTCTCATTGTTTGCTTACTCTGTTGCTTCTCTGTTGGGAACTTTTCTCATGGAGAAAGCTACCATCGCTTTGAAGAGATATTCTTCATTTGTATCCCAGGCATACTGAAAGAGAAGGAAAACAGAAAGTTTATGGAGGAAAACATGGTCCACTGTGTTCTAATTGTACCCACAGTGGTTTTCTCTCTCTCTCCCCCTCTCTCTCTCCCCCCCCCCTCCCCACACACACACACACATACACACACATCCCTTTCTCATAGATTAGATACTGGATACCATGATAAATTATATCCCCATAATGTTTAGGGTAGGGTTTCTTGGCCATTCTAAGTTTGGTGTGTCTCCTGTTGCACTATCTTCCTAAGAACGTGCACATCAGTAGCCAGCCAACATATAGGGCATTTGGATATTTTATCCTGGCCATATATGGTCCATTTCCATTTCCTTCCTCTCTTTCTCTTTTCCCTCATTAACTCTCTCCCAGTTGCCTTTATTAACATCAGCACAATTTTTTAAAAATTTGCTTAGCCAGAAACTTGAGTGTACATGCATATTATGGGCTGAATTTTGTCCTCGCCAAAAAAATTTCATGTTGAAGTCCTAACTTGCAATATCTCAGAATGTAACTGTATTTGGAGATAGAGTCTTTGCAGAGGTGATTAAGTTAAAATGAAGTTGTTAGGGTGGACCCTAATCCACTATGATTGATGTCCTTAGAAGAGGAAATTTGGACACAGAGGGAAGATGATATGAAGACACAGGGAGAAGATGGCCATCTACATACAGGCCAAAGAGAAAGGATTAGAACAGATCCTTCCCTCACAGCCCTCAGAAGGAACCAATCTTATGACATGTTGACTTCCAGAACTGAAAGAAAATAAATTTCTGTTGTGTAAGCCACCCAGTCTGTGGTACTTTGTTATGGCAGCCCTAGCAAATTAATATAGTATATTTGGCTCATTCTGCTCCTTAATGCAGCAAATGCAAAAAGCCTGAGGCAAAAAGAAACTGAGCTGTTTAGGGACCAACAAGGAAGGTAGCAACTAAAGCAGACGCAGAAAGGGAGAAAATAGCAAAAGCTGAGGGGAGGGGAGGAACTTGGGTAGGGTGGGGGTTGGTGTATCACAAGGACATTGTCAGAATTGGGGTTTCACTCTGGGATGGGGAAACATATTTTACAGTTTCTGCCTTTCTCCTCTTTGGTGGCAGGGGGGACAGTAAGTAAAAATAAATGACTCCTAAATAACAACAAAAAATGTATTACTCAATTACCTTCTCTGGGTAAGGTTTATGACTGTGCTGTACTTCTTCCTTTCTCCAAAACATTTTCATAACATATTCTTTTTTGGGAGGGAGAAGGGATGGGGTCTTGCTGTGCTGTTCAGGCTGGTCTCAAACATGTGGCCTTAAGTGATGCTCCCACCTTGGCCTCTGTAACATAGAACCTTAAACTTTCTTCAGTTGCTACTTCCACTTCACCCTTTTCTCCTTCAGTCCTACCTTATGTAACTTTGCTGTAAGATGTTACCAGAAAGAACAGAAAAGGGGAACAAGAGTAGTGGCTCACGCCTATAATCCCAACACTTTGGGAGGTCAAGGTGGGTGGATCACTTGAGCCTAGGAGCTTAAGACTAGCCTGGGCAACATAGTGAAACCCCATCTCCACCAAAAAAAAAAAAAAAGCAAAAACACACAAAAAATAAAAAATTAGCCAAGCATGGTGGAATGCACCTGTGGTCCCAGCTACTCAGGAGGCTGAGGCAGGAGGATTGCTTGAGCCTGGGAAGTGTCTGAGCCTGAGAAGTGGAGGTTGCAGTGAGCCAAGATCATGCCACTGCACTCTAGCCTGGATGACAGAGGAAGGCCCTGTCTCCAAAAAAAAAAAGAAAGAAAAAATGGAAATAGAAAAATAATTTTTCTCACATGCAAATATTAAATACTGAATTTTAAGTCAACTTTAGGTCTTCTTTGAAGTGCTCCTTCAATCTTTTAACGTGAACTTTTCATTTGATATTATGCCATGAAAGTTTGATAGTAACTGATTCATGGTATAGCTCTTTGTTTTTGATAATGCATTTGTTTCCAATATTATTTTTATTCAGAATAAAAGTAGCTATAATCTAACCTAATAATAATTGAATAAAACATGAAGAAGAAATGAGTCTGATTAAAAATAGTGCAGAAACACTATTGAGATAGGGAAGGCTTATTAACAGAATGTGAACACGAGGAATAAGCCTGCTCAAGAACAGATGAGAATAATAAGCTCAATGCAGAAAACGAAAATAAAGATGATAGCCAGCTCTCCCTGGGACATGAATTTCAGTTGCTTTTAAGATCTTGGGGATAACTTGACCTGATCTCCTGTTCTTCCATTTGTTCGTCTCAAAAAAATGGAGCATAAGCTGGCCAGGTAGGAGTCTAATTTTGGTCACAGAACAAAGCCCCAAGCTATTTAGATCAGAACAGGATTGATGTAGTTCTAAATTGGGTTGGATATCCTGCCAATGGAACCAACTTATCTTGGGCAAGTGTGAAAGGATTGAAAGCTTGCGCATTGGACATAGTAAATTTCTCCTAGGGTATTCAAACATTTCAAAGAGAGAGCCTCTACTTATAAAAAGGCATTGAACACATATATTAATGAGAAAATGTACAACTTAAGAGAGGATAAGGTAAGAGTTACTAAAGCTAAACATTTCTATACTTTATGATCCATCAATCTACTCCTGGGTAAATACCCCCCAATAAAGAAAGCATATGGAAAATACATGTATAAGAATGTTCATAGTAGCTTAGCTACCTGTTATGCAAATACTTGACACACAATAGGTGCTCAATGTGAACACAATGTGAACACATTTTTGAACACATCTCTATTTCCCACATGTGGCTTCACAGACCAAGTGGTACAAATTAATTGCATATATTTATCTATTAATTCAGATGCCTTGGTTCATCATTTCAATAACATGTGCCAGGACCTTAAATGCCCCAGCTCACCTTGCCTTTTGCACACGTCTAAGAACACTCAAATCATGGCTAATCCCACATTTTAGGTAAGTAATTGGTATAACTAGAGAAAATTAAAAAACAGGGTTAGTTGATTTAACCCTAAATTCATGATGACCTACCCCCAAATTGCCTAGGAATCCCTAAAGTTTCACCATTAGTTCTCTTTCTCATGGGTCACATAACTATTTCAAACCTCTCTCTAGAGAGAGAAATGATGGTCAAAGCTTTACATATCATCAATTTCAACTCTCCCATCCTCCTGACATCAAGATACAATACTTCTTCCATAGACAGATGTCTTAGCTGCCTCCTCTCCTGAAGTTCCAGACAGGACTATGCCTGTCAGTGGCCATTTCCTTCACTCATATTAGGAATGCTTCTCCTCTGCCCTTCTCAGATCTAAACAACATCCGTTCCTCTCCATTCTGTGTATTCAACTCTGACTGGAGTCTGTTCACTGTCTTTTAACCAAGCTCAAGATTTTCCCATTAAAGCAACAGCAAAGAGCTGTTGTTTTGCAGCAGCAAAAACAAATCACTTTACTCAGTCTTCTTTTCTTCTACCTACTGCTATCTCTTTCCTGCCCTTCACAGCCAAATTCTCCCAGTTGTCCACACATCTGTTTCCACATGTTCATCACTCATTTATTTTTTAACTCTCTACTGTCTTCCAGCTCCTCCACCCCACAAAAAGAGCTCTTTCTAAAATCACCATTGACCTCTGCATTGCCTAACACAATGAGCATTTTTCAGTCGTCTTCTGGCTTAGCCTCTCAACAGCATTTGATGCTCCTGAACACTCCTTTCATCTCAAAACAAAACTCCCTAACACAGCGCACATATTCCTTGGCCTGCCTGCTCCTCTCTCTCTAAGCTCATCACCTGCCATGTTCCTCCTCACTGCCCCAGTTCCAGATATTTCTGGCCTCTTTCTATCCTTTACTCTCACCAAGCTCCTGCCTGTGATAAGCCTTTGCACATGATGTTCCCTCTGCCTTTCCTTCTTTCATTTCCTGGTTCACTTAAACTCAAGCTTCAGACATCACAGTAAGTGCCAGGTATTGTGGCCCTTGACAAAGCCAAAGTGCCCTTGTACTTCTTCCCGTAATAGTTGTCGAGATTGCACGTTTGCATCTGGTTTACTGAATATTTAATAGATGACCAATTTCATTACTACTACTATAAGCTCCACAAGGGTAAGGACAAGGCTTAATCACCATTACATCCCAGCATTCAGCATGGTACCTGCCATTGGAGGATATAACGGGATGGCCAGCCTTGCACACTAGTAGAGATGGATTCTGCACTCAGACTGCCTGGGCTCAAATCTTACCTCTGCCACTTGCTGATTTGAAATATTGAGCATGTTACTTAATTTCTTTGCACCTTGGTTTTCTCATCCATCCAGTGAGAATAAAAATACCTGTACTACTACCTTCCTCAAAGCGTTGTTGTGAAGGCTAAATGATTTGCTAGGAGTAAGGTGTTTAGAAGAGCCCCCGCTAAAAAGTAAGCTAAGTTCTCAATAAATGCTGGCTGTTATAACAATCATTACTCTTGAGTAAATAATAAAATAACAAATTCATGAATTGGCCTGCAAGCAGAACACCTGTAAGTTTCTGTAGCACTGTTTTTTCTGTTTCTAGCCTGAGGCATCTTAATATCACCTTCTGCTGGGGGAAAAACTTTGCAGACCACACTGAGAAACTGAAACTAGAATTAGACAATACTGTCTTATTAATTCAATGATCTTTACCATTCTTATAGCCACATGGGCCCTATGGCCATTTTTTTAACTTCTATTTCATAAGCATATATTTCATATTGTTACTTTGATAACTGAGAATTGAAGACACTTCATGTTCAAATTAGAAATTTTTTGTGCTATGAAAGACTTTATGTGGGTAGAACCAGCCCTTCTTTTCAATGAGTAGAAAATCGAGGCTAACAAAATTCAAATGACCAACAGTAAGAATCCAGACCCAATCCAGACTTGAGTGACTGACTCAGGCCACTTGGCTCCACTATCCCAAGGTGAGATGCTGGTTTTTCAGGTTGTTTTGTGTGGCACAAAACTTCACATATTTTCTAGCATACACTACCGGTTAAATATGTAAACCTACTTTATTAAAAATTCATATTATTCTATAATCTATCTTTAAGAGAAGATTAGATTTGAGGTCTTTAGAAATAATTTATTGAAGATTAAGATAACTATGCAGACAGGCCGATTATTACAGAAAGTACAGTGTTATTAGCAAACAAAATTGAAAATGAATACTCAGGTGCTCCACTTACTGCTTTATCTCCCAGAGCTGTTCTGATACTAAGTCTCACTTTAAAAGCATTTTCTGCACCTGCCAGAAAGAAAAAAGAAAGAGCAGTATATGATGATTAAGATTTGCCAAAACACAGTCTGAAAAATCTTAATATGTAATACAACTCAAACCAACAGAACATAGAGCTACAATTAAACTGCCCCAAATACTCCTGGAAGTGTAACCTAAATCATCTTAGATGGTTTAACATTTTCTTTCAAAGTCATTAAACACAGCCCCAACTTTCAAGCCACAACATGTCTGCAGATTTAGGAAAATAAAGAGTTCTTTCAGTCAATGACTTGTCAATCATGTAGAAAACTGTTCATCTATTTTTAAGTTTCAAGGCTACATACCTGGTTGACAGAGTTCAGCATGAATAGCGGTCACCAGAAAAAACAGCAGCCACAACATTCTTTCAGAGTGGAAAACACAAGGCAAAGTGAGAAAAAAAAATCCACGCTGCACTTAAAGCTGCCTTAGCCATTCTGTGACCCGGATTAGAATATCAGAGAAACAAGCGAGCCACCACCTAAAAGGTTTAATGATTAACACCCATCATTTGGGTTAATACTTCCATAAAATCAGCCCATCTCCTGTCAGTTATTTATAAAAACCTGTTTGGAAAACAGATTAGTTGTTTTCCCCATGCCAACTCTACCTCAAAAGAATGTTTCCTCATCTGACTCAAAGGTGGAATCCTCCCCTGACCCCTTCTGCGATTCTCTGATTAGATACATGGTGGGAAGAATTGAGTCCTGTCCAGAGGTTTTCTTGGCATGCACTTTCTACCTTTTCGAGGTTGAGACACCTGGTTCATAGACAGGCTATCTGCATTCAGGAAACAAACGTGACTCCTTTCTCTCTCTGGTGAACAAAGGGTGCCCTCCGTCAAGGGCCTCACCTGACTCTCACCACAACAGGTGAACATCCCAGGAGAGCTACGGAGCTTCCACTTCCAACACAGGGAACGACTGTGTTCAGCCCTGAGGTCTGACACTTGAGTTAAATCAAACTTAATGATACAGAGCAGCACTGTCCGAGGGACATTCTGTGGCGATGGGAATGTTCTCTATCTGTGCTATCCAGTATGGCAGCCACTAGAGGTAAGGGGCCATTGAGCACTGGAAATGGAGCTAGTGTTGCTGAGAAAGGGAATTTTTCTTTAATTCAATTTAAGTAGGCACATGGGGCTACTGAGTAGTACTTTGATCAGTACAGCAATATAACAGTAATTAAGAGCTACCCACCCTGAAGTAGCTTCACTGGGTTATTTCTCTAATCCTCAGACAACACTTCACAATTGCTGTTATCACATGGGAGGGAACTCAGGCTCCAGCGTTGAAGTCATTGGCAGCAATGGGATGAGTGGGATGGGTGTCACTTTACCAGCGAGGTGGACTTACACTTGAACCCTGTCTCCACCACACCCAACTGCTCTGCGTCTCTGGTCATCATTGGTCAACACTGAAATTGACCAAATACCACATGGTCTCACTGGTAAGTGGGAGCTAAACATTGAGTACACATGGACACAAAGAAGGGAACAACAGACACAGGGACCTACCTGAGGATAAAGGGTGGGAGGAGGGAGAGGATCGAAAAACTACCTATCGAATACTATGCTTATTATCTGGGTGACAAAATAATCTGTACATCAAACTCCCGTGACACACAATTCACCTATATAACAAACCTCCACGTGTACCCCTGAACCTAAAAGTTAAAAAAAAACCTGAAGTTGCAACAAAACCTCAGAGATGCTCTAAGAATTAAGATAATGAGTGTAAAAGAATCTTTCCACTGGTGGGCATTGCACAGATGCCAATCGACACCCCACCCAGAGGTTGATGTCAGGGCTTTCCTCTCTACCATGCTGCCTCTTTATAAATTCAGCCCCCAAATTCCACCCCATTCCTGGAAAATTATGAATGGCAGAATTAGATTGGGTGACCCTGGTGTTAAATAGAAATATGGGATTTTCAAAGCAACAACGGGGAAAATATCAACAATGAGATTTCTGCAGCACTTTGAGAAACACATCATTTCTCCTTCCTTGTAAGGGTGGTATTTTATTGTAAAGGACCCATTTCTGTCTGCCAAATCCAGCTGAGAAAGTTTTTCTCATCTCCTTCACCTTGGTTGCAAGGACAAGGAGTCAGGAAAAGCTGTACTAAAAGGAGAGGCACCACAAGTTAGCCCAGCCATTCTAGCAATGTCACTATATTAGGTGCGATGGAAATTTCCAGAAGGAAGAGCTCACCTAGCTAACCCCTGAGAAAAAAACAAAGGCAGACTAGATGAAGTCATCTTGGGAAATGTTAAACTAGATAAAGTCATCATTGGAAGGAAAAGTCAATATACATAGAGATAGAGATTGTAACAAAGCATTTTATTTGCATCAAGGAAGAAAGCTACGTGAAGGACATAGAAATCTGCTTCAGCTTCTCTTTAGCCTTACACTACATAAAAGTATCTGGCCAGGCGTCGTGGCTCACACCTGTAATACCAGCACTTTGGGAGGTCGAGGCAGGTGGATCACCTGAGGTCAGGAGTTCAAGACCAGCCTGACCAACATGGAGAAGCCCCGTCTCTACTACAAACACAAAAATTAGCTGGGTGTGGTGGCACATGCCTGTAATCCCAGCTACTCGAGAGGCTGAGGCAGGAGAATTGCTTGAAGCCAGGAGATGGTTGCAGTGTGCCAAGATCACGCCACTGCACTCTAGCCTGGGCAACAAGAGCAAAACTGCATCTCAAAAAAAAAAAAACGTATCAAGTGGCTCTCTTGGCTTTTACTAGTCATCTATGTAACTAGGGTTGAAGACAGTAAAACAGAGTCTTAGTGTAAGTCATTCATTTGAGAAGACAATCTCTTTTGAATTATGGTTTCTCGATGTTTTTTGTACCATCTTTTAAAAAGAGCAACAGAAATTATTTTTAGAAAGTACAAAGAAGCACCAGGAGAAACATAAAAATCACCTGTAATTCCACCAGCATCAACGAGTGACCAATGTTAATGTTTTCTAAATATTTGGAAGATAACTTTCTGCCTTGTGTTTTCTTTTCTGTGTATATATGTAAATACATGTACATTTTTTCTTAAAAGGAAAACTGGGATCATGCTATTATGCAGCTTTGTCATCTTTGTTGAACTTGTGTTTTGTTGTTTGTTGTTGTTTTTATGGAGACAAGATCTTGCTCTGATGCCCAGGCTGGAGTGCAGTGGCACCATCATAGCTCAGTGCAGCCTCGACTTCGTGGGCTTAAGCAACCCTCCTGCCTCAGCTCCCTGAGTAGAAACACAGAAATCTGCTTCAGCTTTCCTTTAGTCTTGCATTTCTTAAAAGTGAAAATTTTCTTCATAAGATTTTACTTAGTCATTTATGTAACTAGAATTGAAGACAGTAAAATACTGAGTTTTAGTCAGCATAAACCATTCATCTGAAAAGGGAAGACAGCCTCTTCTTATTTCATTAAGATTTCTCAGTATTCGTTTTCTCATTTTAAAAAGGATTGAAAAAAGCAATAGATATTCTGTACAGACAATACAAAGAAGCAAAAAAAAAAAAAAAAAAAAAAAGTAGAAAACATCCATAATACTACCAGAATGAATGACCAATGCTAATATATTTTCATAGTTAGAATGTGCCTTCCTTAGCCTTGGGTCTCTTTATATGTTCTTATGGGATGTTGTTTTTTCTCAATGCAGTGGCACTGTCAGAACAGAATAATATAATGATGGGAATAAGAAGCACCCTTATCTTCTTCCTTACTCTAATAGGAATGCTGCTACTCCATGGAATCTGGCAAGTGGCTTTAAAAATAATATGCCATGTGATAAAAGCATTATATTTGTAAATACAAAAAAATTTTTCCTCAGTAATTGTTGTTGCATTTTATTGACTGCCTTTTCACTATTAAATTTTTTACCATTTGATGTATTACATTAATACATTTCTTACATTGATTCAATTCTTAGATAAAACTTTTTGAAAATTTATTTTTAGCATGCTGCTGGAATTAATTGCTGGTTTTTCCCCTAGGATTTTAAAACCTATTTTCTTAAAAGAATATCATGTAGGTTCCTTTTCAAGTGCTGATTCTTGAAGGGTTTTTTTCCTAGCCTTTACCATCTTGAAAATGATATAGAAAGATTTCTAACATTGTCTATGTTTAGAAATATTTATAATGTATAAGAAATAAAGAGTTCACAGATGAAGAATCTGGACTATGTATATTTTCGAGGAAGAGCTCTTCAAAATTTTTCATTTCTTACATTTATTTCAGGTTTTATAATTCTTTTTGAGTCCATTTTGGCTGTTTACAATTTCCAAGAAAATATTGTTAAGATTTTCTAGTATTCTCATGGGCTTTATAGAATATTTCCCATAAAATATCTACTTTTGTTGCTATGTTCTCTTTATATTTTCTAATATGTGTATTAATTTTCTCTTTGCCCATTATATTATCTATTTTGTTGTTGTTTAATCAAAGAAGATCTTGAATATAATTTGCAATTTTTTCTGGTTCTTGATTCATAAATCTTATTTGTATTTTTTATATACTGTAACAAATTCATTGTTAAATAGTTTAATGGAGATCTCAGTAAAATAAATGGAAACAGAACTAGATACTAGGGTTCTTGCCTCTCAACATATTGTATTTTCTTACACTTTTCAAAGTCTTGCACAAATGTAGTGCTTGTCTTGATGTACAACTTTTAAGTAATAAGTTTCCAGAGTCTTCATATCTGTGTAAATTGCTTCATAAACTGCTCATTTCAGCAATTTCACATATGGGAGCTTAATAACTTAATAGTAACGATAGTAATGATGACAAATAAAGCAGTTTCAATCATTTTGAATATGTTACTATTTACTTCCAAATGTTCAGAGGCTACAGCATACAGATTTAAAAGTTCAGATTACTGTTGCCATGAGCCATATAAAAAGGCATTGAGTCTCCTGAGATGGGAAAAAGAAATTGATTTCTCCATGTTTTTTATACTCTGCAACGCTTTTGAAAAGCACTTTCTGGGCACATAACTATTGATCTACTGCTATGGGGTAAACAGAATATGAGATCACATGGAAAGAAAACATGTGTGTTGTTCTTCTAATTCATGCAAGATGCCTTGTTAAGTTCACTAGAGTCGTAAAACCATGTGGACATATGTAGGCTCCATTCACCTGCAATAAAGCAAGAGATGGAGATGACCAATGTTTCTTTTTAAATTGACCCTGATTATTTTGTTTCATTATCACAGACAGAAATTTAGTAAATATATAGCTCCTAAAATTAGTAAACTGTAAAACCATCTAAAATGTGATGTTACTCTGTATATTTTTATTGGGTTTTGAGAAATGAATCTAGGTGTGACATATTAAAAAAATCAAATGAAACTTTTAATAATTGAACATAGAAACTTTGTGTAAGATTTTAAAACTTCATACTTTTTGCAGCTGGGCATGGTGGTTCATGCCTGTAATCCCAGCACTTTGGGAGGACGAGGCAAGCAGATTGCTTGAATCCAGGAGTTCAAGATAAGCCTGGACAACATGGCGAAACCCCACCTCTACAAAAAGTACAAAAATTATCCAGGCTTGGTGGCATGCACCTGTGGTCCCAGCTACTCAGAAGGCTGAGGCAGGAGGATCACCTGAGCCCAGGGACGTTGAGGCTGCAGTGAGCCATGACTGTGCCACCACATTCCAGTCTGGGTGACAGAACAAGACTCTATCTCAAAATGAAAAATCAGAAACAAAAAACAAAGCACATACATACTTTGGACTTTTTAATATCTTAATGAAATGGCTCTACGCAATGATTTTCTAAATGTTGTAGAATTTTAATAAATGAGATTCTTCCTTTTTAAAATTATAATGAAATTGATATACCATATGTATATAATAAACAATATCAAGATGTTTATATTATTAATAATTTTTACAGTGTTTTCAGTATAATTAGGTAACAAAAATAATTGTATTCTCTTTAAATTGTCAGTGTTAAGATGCATGGAGAGACAAGGTATTTCTGTTTATTGTGCATAAGTTCTAGTTTAACTCAGCAGCTTTTGGTTGGGGGTGATTTTGCGCTCCAGAGACACTTGGCAATGTCTGGAAATATTTTTAGATGAATGGCAGAAGAGAGGATTTCTACTGGCATCTAGTGGGTAGAGGCCAGGGATGCTGTGAAACACCCCCACAAACTTTAAAAACATCATTTAGGTAACTCTTTTCTTCTTGTAGTTGAATTAATGGAAATAACCCACACAAGGAAGAACAGAAGAAAAAAGGGAGACGTGTGTGTGTGTGGTTTTTCTAAGGCTAAGAATGTAAAAAAACATATATATTGCAAGGAATTTCATGGTACTTAATTTCCAGTCACAAGCTTATTCGAACTTCAGTTTATGATTCAAATTAGTCAACTCAGTTTTCTTAAACTATCATATTCATGGGCTATGAGAAATGCAAAACTGAATCGAATATAGTCTCTGTCCTTCAGGAACTTACAATTTGGCAGGACACAAAAGTAAACCATGATGGCAATAGATGCACGTACAATTGTGAACAAAATGCTATAAGAACACTGGAGAAAGAGAGGATAAAAAGTTACTGGATTTGACAAGTCAATTATAAAACTGTAACGAAAGAAAAATAAAAGAAAGGTTTCTCAATGATAATCACGATAGACCTGGAACTATGGCAAGATGTTTAAAGGTAAAACATGAAAGTCCACAGGATCCAAGTTAAGGAAGTCTGAAAACAAACACAAAGGACAGACACAGGACATGGACAACAGCAGGGACTTGCTGGTGAGAGTGGCTCAGAGGAAGATGGGGAGGGAGCATCAGTGTAGATGCATCTGAGAAGCCAAGTTGGGTTCCGATCTTAGAGGAGAGAAACTTTGGATTCTCTGACAATGGCCCTGAGAGGCTAATGAAAATTTCAATATGGGAATAGCTTCTTTGTAAATGACATGGAGAAGGACAATGGGAGATGGGAAGGACATTCCCTGACGGTGAGTTTCCCTTTATTTACTAATCATAGGCTGTTGGACTGGCAGCCCACTATGTGCCCATGGCTACAAAAACCAGGAAATTATTTCTCATCATCAAATTTTGTAGGTTAATCAGTAGCCATAATCATTATGAACTTTGTCTTATTCTTCACAAGTTAACATTTTTCTACTTCAGAAAAAGTTAATCACTACTGCTGGGAAATAAAAATTAATTCAGACCAACGGAGTGCGTATAATTCTGCCAACTTAATCTCCTAACGTAGGAATTTAAAGGACAGTTTCTTAAATGGGATGTATGTGTGTCTGTGTGTCACACCTTGTGCATGGAGATAAATATTTTATAATGGGTCTCATGTAGTAAAAGCAAGACATTTCTTTCAGAGGTTTAGCTGGTTCCACTGTTGCTCAGGTGTAAGAGTTTTCTCATTATTTGGCACATCAATTTTCTCTTTTACTAGGCTAAAAGTATTGCAGCCATGCTCTATGAAATACTATTTTCCATCCTTAATCATCGATTTGTCTGCCAGTTGTAGGTCACCCAGTCACATTTAGCCCTGACAATAGGTACTTCTTTTGCCAACCTCTATAAAGGTTGGGAGGATGGGATCAGACCACATAACTTTTAGGTTATATGCTCTCATCAATACTAAAGACGTATGAATTAATCAATATCTCAGAATTTCTGCTCCTACGTTTTGGCCAATGATGACCTTAAACCCTCTACTGCCTGAAATTTATCAAAAGTCTTAGGAGAAATGTTTTTGTGGACTGCCTAAAAGATGTGCACAAGAGATCCCTATTACTACAAATCAAAGATGACAGGTTGTTGTTTGCAGCCATTTGCTCATCCCACACCTATGACAAATATTTTTTTATCTATTACAGAACTTTTTCCTTCTGTGCATGGACTCAGCCACAAAACTTCCCAAATTAGCTATTCAGTCAGCTAATATGAATAAATTGGAGTTGACATGTGAGTTGAAACTTATGTGCCATTATGGGAAAAGATTATCTAAATGCTACCCTGAATTAAACTAGACCATTGCAGGGCTGGGTACTCAGCTGAATAGGAAATTTTGGATGATTCATGAAATTCAGTGCCCTGTACTTTGTGATTATGCCAACAGTTTCCATTGAGGGAATGTGGGTGAAACAACTTATGACACTTATTTTTTTTTAATTTCTGACAAAATTTTTTTAAATTGCATTTTAGGTTTTGGGGTACATGTAAAGAACATGCAAGAGTGTTGCCTAGGTACACACATGGCAGTGTGATTTGCTGCCTTCCTCCCCTTCACCTATATCTGGCATTTCTCACCATGCTATCTCTCCCCAACTCCCCACCCCACGTAGCTCACACCATCATCATGATGAGGAATTGGGATTTGCCTTGGTGCTAAAAGTATTTAAAAAAAAAAAAAAGTGCTTCTCAAAAACAAACAAAATCCTGATTGGTTTTTATGAACACTGTAAAACCTTAAAATACTTGTTATCTCCTGTTTTCTACAGAAACTTAGAGTAAGATCTCTTTCGAACCTTCAACAACTGTTCTGGATCTGAAGGTGTGCATACTTGAGTGTTAATCTTACCATTGGCTAAATTATTAGTCTCCCTCCATGTATTTCCCTTCTGGTTCCTTAAACTATATTTCTTTTATACAGTGTTGCCTATGTTTTGGTGTGCTGCCTCAAATCATCTGGGAAAAAAGGTGAAGTATAAATAATGCTATAAAAATCAATGCAGTAAGTTACACAGGCTGTACTTGGTCCCATTTCCTGTGTTTAATTTTTCATGCAAAAAATGATTGGCATTGGAAACATTTTATATAAATGAGATAAGGGTTTTAAGAGCCAAGGTGAGCTTAATAAAAAATGTTTTGTTGAAAATTATCTTTTACTCTGTGCTCCATCTAGCTCAATATTGTGAAAGTTCCCACTGTCTTCAAAGTAGAAATGGATGGAAGGTGGGAAGAAAAGGGAACTTTTACACTTTATGTGTGATCATAAAATCTTGATTGTTGGCATATGTAGAAGTATATATATTAAATCTTACTGCCTTGGAGGGAAAAACTGTAGTCCTCCAAACAAGTGAAAAGGGAATACTTTAAAAGAAGTTTGAGAATTTATTGTGAAGGGAGCTGTAGTAAGTACTATGAAAGTGGCTTCCTATGCTTGCTGCCCCCAAATTCTCTTGCTAAATAGAACAACAAACCAGCACTTACCAAGTCCTATTACACCTATCAACTCCTTTATTACACCATCTTTAACTTTCTCAATTCTTGTGCCATCCAAACCTGAGTTGGGGAACCTCAGTCTGTAATGTCTTTGAGTCTTGTCTTATTTCTTAATGGAACATAGTACTTGATAAATCTGTTATGAATGAATGAATGGCTAATGGAAAGTGTCCATTCTCCAAGAGTGTCCATTCAGAAATTTCTGGACAGAAAAGAAAAGCTGGTGATAACCCCCTCACTTTTTTTCTGTAAACCCCGAATTGCGAATGGAGGGAGTAAAAAAGAGCAATCTTGGAGCACAGGACTGCAAGCAGAGGTCTGAATGTGGTGGTGTCTCGACAGGACCTAGAGAGCATTAGGGCACCAGGTACCTAGGAAAAGTCATCAGAGGACACATCAGGAAGTAGAGGCGTGTGCTTGCTCCAAGCATCGCCCGAGCATTTATAGTCCGCTGAAGGGCTGGAAGGAACACGGTTCCAGTTTATCTCCAAGTGGGGCTAAAGGACATGAAACCTAGCTAGAAGGAACACCCTAGCAAGGGTGCTCCACCACTGGCCCACCAATTGTTTCCTACTCGGTTTTTTGCTTAACGAGTTCTGGTGTTTAGAGTTGGGAGATACATAAAGAAAGTCACTTTTTAGGAAAGGATCAGAGATCCGCAGGCTCATTTCACTATAAATGCCGCGGACATCTGGTTCCAGCACCTGGACAGTTCTCTCCGGAGACCGGTAGGCCCCTCCAATTCCTCCGCGGTTTCCCGGAATCAAGTCTCGCACCTAAAAGGAGCGTAGAGGGCGTAGAACTGGCCCGAGAGACTTGACCAAGAAAGTGGAACCAAAAGTGCGTGGCCTGGGAACCTAAGGCGTGGCCAGAGAGTAAGGTAAACGCGCATACACCAGGTGAGCGTGGCCAATGAGGACCGTAGGGTCGTGGCCTGTGGCCTGGGAGGACGGCCACGACTGGCCAAACAGAGTGGTGTGGAATGCAGGAAGGGAAGTGACGCGGACAAGAGAGGTCTGGCCTATTCCGAGAAAAAGGAAAAGCTTAACCAAAGCGGGAACGGCCCCGCCAGTGAGGAGTGCAGGCTGCAAAGCTTAGCGGAAGTGGCCTGGCCCAGGCGTACCGCAGGGGCGTGACCTGAACGAATGGACCTTAGCCCTGACGTAAAGGGCGTAACGTAGTCGGAAGGGTGTAAAAAACATGGTCGAATCCGCGGGAGGGGCGGCCTCAGGCGGAGGAGAGTAGGGACGTGGGCCCAAGGGAGGGAGATGGGGGTAGGCGATCACTGATATGTGAAACGAACTACACTCAGAGGCGTGGACTGGGCGAAGCGTGCAAAAGTGGCCACAGTTGGAGAGGCGGGCCGCGGAATAGTGACCGGGAGTGGACGTAGCGCTAAAAGGAAAGTAAGGGCATGACGTAGGCAGAACGCAGAGACGTGCCTTGCTGCTCTGAGGGGCGTAACAAAGATGGTAGGGCAGAGGAGTGGGCAAGTTACCATGCAGGTGCGTGGCAGACAGGAGATGTGTAGCCAGAGCGGAGAGTAGGTCTGGGCTCCGGCGCTGGGGAAGCGTGGCCAGAGCGAGATTTGAGCCTGGGTCGGGGACGGAAGCGGAACTGAAAGGGGCGTAGCCTGGAATGACGAAATGACGTTTGCTGCGTGGAGGACGTGGCTAAACGTGAGGGGGCGTGGCCAAGATGGCCGCGTGCAGGAGCCTTGGGTCCCAGGAGCGAATGAAGTGGTTGTGGCTCAGGCAAATCGTTCGGGTAAGGGCGGGAGACAATGAGGAGCGTGGTCAGCAGCGGGGCGTGGTATGCCTGAAAGGGCAGGAACTGCCCCCCTTGCCGCAAACATGATTGGGTGCCGCTATGGGCCCTGGAGCCAGAAAAGTTTTTTGTTCCGCGAGGCTGGCCTGGGTCCCGACGGGGCTTCTCTGAGGAATGGGAGTGCTAGGGTGGCCGCGGGGGAATAGCCACTTCCCCACTCTAGCTCTCTTTCTCCGCAAAGGGGGTCACCAGACACCCTTTTAGGATTCTGTCTATTAAAAGGCAAAACAGCTTTCCCAGAGACTTTGCGGGATGAGAGGAGTGCATTTCCAGAAACCGAGGAGCAGGAAGATGGGACTCCCTCTGGTCTACAAGGTTGATGTTCCCACCTGACTATGCCAGGGACTATAGACATACACAGCCACCCCCAGAGTAGATCAGAAGCACAATTGCGTCCCGTGGACAAATCTGAGTTTTTCTAATGTGCCCTGCCCCAGAGCTGGAGGAGAGGAACCTCCAAAATACAGACAGTTTTGGTGGCTGGGATTCTGTGTGATATTCAACGTTAAATGCTACTGCTCTGAGGCTGCTGGAAACGCGTTAGTATTAATATCAGTGTACTTCCTTCACATTTACTTTTGCTGGAAATCCTTGGGAAAGGAGTTAATGAAGTTGCATACACCTCAGTTTGTTTATATGCTCTGTGTTAGCTGTTAAAAACGCGCGCTTTGAATGATGAGACCCTCCAAACAGGCTTTGTGTTGTGAGCAACATGGCTGTTTATTCGCCTGGGTGCAGGTGGGCTAAGGCGGAAAAGGGCTTAAGCAAAGGGCAGTGGGATAGGAGCTGGCTTTATAGGTTTGGGATGGGCAGTGGAAAGTTACAGAGTAAAATCAGTTACAATGGTGGGGGTAGGGGCAAGGAGTATACATTACCTTAAGTTCAGTTACAGTGGCGGATGGGGTAAGGTGTAATAGTGGTTAAGATGGCAGGGTTGGGTGAGGAGTATTCACATTATCATAATAACAGTTAAGATGGCAGGGTGGGGTGAGGGGAAGCTTATATATGGGGAAGCTCTGCAGGGCGATCAGGGATAATGGCGAATGCAGGCAGGCAGGACTTTAGACTTTCTGGGTATGGGCTTGCACATGGAGGCCTGACATTAGCCACTGAATACCACATTGCGTTCTGCTTCCCCTCCTTCCTTTACTGATAATCTGACCATTTCCACTTTGCACTTTAAAAGTCTTGCTGAAGTATGGAGAATAGTCAGAAATCTCTGGTGAGAAAAGTTGCCCCTGCACATCTCGCAGAGGAGTCGCTGTTCACAGCCTGCATTAGAGTCCCCAGTGAACCAAAGTTCACTCTGTCTCCCCTGTCTTCAGGGACTTAGTGAAAAACTGCACTATTCTTGAATATTTTGGAAATGAAAAACTTTCTGGGTTATTTTAAATCAGTACCTGGACTGGAATTAACCGAAAGGCCAAAACAGCAAGGGCACCATTCTCAGTGCCTATACGTAGCTGCCCTGTTCATGGAGCCAGGCAAAAAGGCTGCCACGGCTCACAGTTGGAATACAATAAAGGTTGAGTGCCTTCTGAGTGCATATGAATATTAGGAAAATCTGGTGGAAAGAGGGAAATTAATCACATCACTGGCCACACTGGGGCAGTTAGTTGCAACACACAAATCAGGTATAAGAAATATATTTTGAAACCTTTGGCAACCTCAGATTGGGATCATGCTCTCAAGGAAGAAGTGAGTGACAGGAAGAAGCTAAGCTTTCTTCAGACATAGTGTAATCTCTAATTTAAATTTCAGGAAATTGCAAAAGGCAGGCTTTCTTTTGAAATCAGGAGTTGAGAAAATGAAGAGTCTGATGCCAGTCAAGGAATTTTTCAATATAATTGTAACCTTTTGTTAGTACTTTTGCTGTCTGTTTTGTGTAAGTCGTTTAATCAGGCAGAGTTCAAGCTATGAGGCATTTAATAAATACATTGCTTATGAATGACATTTAAAGACTTTTAGAATCTTTTTTCACACATTTCTAAGGCTGCAAAACAACAGAAAAAGAATATGTTAGTAATATCCAAGGCATACATGACTAATCAGTGATAGTACAGAAGGCTTAGCTCTCCTAGGCCCTATCCAGCCACAAACTGGTAATTGTTGAAATAGAGTATTGGATATATAGGTGATTTATTCTCACCTTTTTTGGTACAAGTTTGAAGTTTGCTGTAATAAGGAGAAAACAGATTCTAGATTCAGTTGACCCATGGTCTATTGCTGTTTAAACCTGCTAAGTGAATTCAGGTAGTGAAGTTATTTAAAAACTAGATGCTCTTACCTGGCTCCAGGTACTATCAAGGTAAGATATTTAAAGCTTATTGTCAGTCTGTCTTTTAAATCCTGAGCCGACTTTTACATGGCTTCAGCAAGGTGATTTCTCATCTCCTTAGACATTTTGGCATCCACACTCTCACTAAAAACTGTATTTACACAAACACAGATAACACTAAACAAAAGTGATTTTTACTTTGAGAATTGTCAACACCTTTTAGGCAATGCAGACATACTTTAGGTGTCACTTGCTGTTACGAGTTGAATTGTACCCTCCCATTTCAAATTCATACGTTTAAGTCATAAGCCTCAATACCTCAGAATGTGACCTCACGTGAAGATTGGGTCTTTATTGAGGTAATGACAGTCATTAGGGTGGCCTCTAGTCCAATATAGCTGGTGTCCTTAATTAAAGGGGAAATTTGGACACAGACAAGATGAGAAAGGCTTATAAAAATTGGACTTAATGCTGACAAAAACCAAGGAATTGCCAAAAGCAAAGTTTATTAAGTGTTCTCTAGAGAAAGAAAACCAATTGTGTGTGTGTGTGTTTGTATGTGGGTGTTTAGAGAGATTTGTTTTTTTAAATTGGTTTGTGAATGTAGGGGTTGGCAAATCTAAAATTTGCAGTGCAGGCCATCAGGCTAGAAACCAGGGAACATTGATATTACAGCCTGTCTTACTCTGTTTTGTGCTATGACAATACCTGACACTGGATAATTTATAATGAACAGAAATTTATGTGGCTCATGATTCTGGAGGCTGGGAAGTCTAAGGGCAAGGTGCAGCATCTGCTCAGCATCTAGTGAGGGCCCTCTTGCATCATCCCATAGCACAAGGCAGAAGGGCAAGAGCATGTGCATGTGAGAGGTTAGGGGTGAAGAAGGAGGGAGGGAGGGGAAGGAGGCCAAATTTGTCCTTTTATCAGGAACCCACTACCTCAGAAACTAATCTGCTCCCCCCAGTAATGGTATTAATCCATTAATGAGGGGAGAGCCCTCATGATTTAATCACCTCTCGACACTCGCATTGCGGATTAAGTTTCCAGCACATGAACTTTGGGGACATGTTCAGACTGGATTGTGAGCACAAACTGGTGCCGTGGCACAGCTCCAGTCCAAAGGCAGTCTGGAGGTAGAATTTCCTCTTCCTCAGGGGACCTGTCTTTTTTCACTGAAGACTGATTGGGTAGAGCCCACCCACATGAAGGGTAATCAGCTTTTTTTTTTTAAAAGGTGGGGTTTCACCATGATGGCCAGGCTGGTCTTGAACTCCTGACCTCAGGTGATCCACCCACCTCGACCGCCCAAAGTGCTAGGATTACAGACGTGAGCCACAGCGCCCAGCTGGGTAATCAGCTTTATTCCAAGTCTACTGATTTAAATGTTAATCTCATCTAAAAAATACATTCACAGTGACATTTAAAGTGGTATTTGACCAAATATCTGGGTACTATGACCTAGCCAAGTTGGCACATAAAATTATCCAAGTAGAAAGGCCTGGAACAGATCTTTCACTGCCCTCGGAAGGAACCCTGCGAAGAACTTGGACCTCAGATTTCTAGATTTTAGCCTTCAAAACCATGAGACAACAAATTTTGTGTGTGTGTGTGTGTGTGTGTGTGTGTGTGTGTGTGTGTTTAGATGAAGTCTCACTGTTGCCCAAGCTGGAGTGCAGTGGCACAATCTCAGCTCACTGCAACCTCCATCTCCCGGGTTCAAGCAATTCTCTTGCCTCAGCCTCCTGAGTAGCTGGGACCACAGGCACTCGCCACCATGCCTGGCTAATTTTTGTATTTTTAGTAGAGGCTGGGTTTCACTATGTTGGCCAGGCTAGTCTTGAACTCCTGGCCTCATGATCTGCCCACCGCGTCCTCCCAAAATGCTAGGATTACAGGTGTGAGCCACTGCACCCAGCCAAGACAACAAAAATATTTAAGCCACCCAGTCTATGGTACCTTATTACAGGCTAATACATTGGCCTAAAGACCTCAGGTAGGGAGTTAGGCCTAGAGATAAGGAACCTCCATGGGATTCACTGACTTCCAACCAGTCCTCTTTAATGTAACGGCTGCACATCTCTGGCTCCCTGAGTTCAGCGCACATTAGCAAGGTGACGCATATGCAAAGCAAAGCTCATGGTACTGTGCCGAAAGACTCGCTTCTCACCCTGCTGTGCTTCATTTCACAGTGCACACAGAGATGATTCTCCCATCTTTCACATAGGTGTAGCCTTCTCTCTAGCTCAGACGGAGGAAGGTCAAGGACAGCAGTACAGAGGAGAAGAGCTAATTCACAGCCAATTACTAGCAGGAATGTACACAAAGAGGGGAGGATGAAAGCACAATATTTGCCTCCTTGCTCAGCATCACTGGGGACCATGATATGGGTTTTGTATCTTACACTCTTCTTGGAAAGATGGTATGAAGCAATAAAGTTCAGATTTGTAAGAGAAATGTGACTTTAGTGCCCCTCAACTCCTATGTTTGTGCCTTTTGACACCTGTTCCCACCTACCCCAACCCCCACCACTACTCCAGCATGGCCATACTGCTGAGAGCCCTTCTTTTGGCAAGAGAAGGCAGAATCTGAGGTGGCAAAAACACCCTGCTGTAAACTGATTTGCTCTGTGTTTTTCTTACCCATAGTATGTGCATTTCAAGAGGCTCCTAAGGGAGAAATTAGGTACCTGGAAGATAGAGTTCGAAGCCTTGGTCATCTTTGCATTATAGCACCACCACTGTGCTTGGAGCAAAAGAAATGACAATATAGTTTGAAATGAAAGTGCTCACTGGCAGAATCCCAGCCCTGTGAGACTAGATGAGGTTCATATTCAGGGAGGGTCCTCTTTTAGATCAGGCAGTATTTGGGGGGTCCTTTGGATCTTTTAGATAGGGATATGAGACCCCCCTCTCAAAGGAGAAATATTTAAAAGTGTTTTAAAAGTATAGACACCCCTACAAATGGGTGATGGCGGCGTTTGAGTAAAGGAAAGACCCCTAGTACTGTCTCAGAGTGTGCTGGCAGAATGGCACAGTTCTTGGTTCTTGAAGTTAGGACCAACATCTTTGTCACCAAGGGAGCCTGCTCAGGTCACTCGGCTAGTACTCCCAGCACCTATTTTGAATGAGGCACTGTGTCCCTAAGAGATGCAGCTCTGATCAAGGCAGACATGGTCCCTACCACTTTGGGGCTTAGATACTGGAGAGGATGCATTCTTAAAGTACATTCCTGGTCAGATATTAATTCAACTTCCATAAACACTGTGACCACGAGGCAGGTTCTGGGCTGACCTGGTAAGCACGTGGTCAGGGAAGCTTTGAGGAAGTGACGGTGGTGTCAGTCACCTGAAGTGGGGGTAGGGATTCACCAGGCACCAATGGAGGAAGAGTTCAGGAAAGGAAGAACATCTGCACAGGCCGGAGGGAAAGACAGGAATTGGAAGAACTGAAGTCCATATGGCTGGTGGGTGGGCAGGAGCACCAAGTGAATGTCAGGGAAAGCAAATGGGTTTGTCATCTTGGGTGACCAATGAGTTTGAGGAACAAAAGGGATAATCGACTCCCATTTGCCATCCCCTCCACCTAAGGGCATGTATTACTGGTCTGAATATTGTCCTACTTAGAAGTTTTCCCATGATCTTAACTCTCTATAGCTTTTGCTTCCCTACCCTCTTCCCTCTAGGTTATTGGATTCCTGCAAGTTGTTTGAGAACTGATCAAGGTTTCAGGGTAAAGATGCTGGTGATTAACAGCCTGAGGATCATTCGTCCTGTGTCTCCATGCAAATTGCTGTGGAGAACCTTCCAGATTCCAAGACCCAAGCCATCCTGCAGCCTCTGTGCTTGCACTTACAAAATCCAGAAATAAGCCTGTGAGTACACTATTTCATTAAAGAGAGGAGAAAAGACTTGCTGGTTTTATAAAAATCACGTGTTAAGCATTTGTAGCTGTGATGTCATTGGCATTCCAGTGTGAGATTATATGCCTTATGGACTGTGAGAATAACTGTTTCTCTATCCAGTAAAATAAATGTGGAACCTTCTTTCTTGGCAAATGTTAAAATGTTAAAATGATGTCATGCAGAAACTAGAGAAGATTTCAGATATTCTGGAACCTGTTCTTTATTATTTCTTGTTAGCAGTTGTCTTTTTACTAAGGTTGATCCACAAACTGCAAATTATTTCTGTGAATCTTAAATTGCTGGAAGCTGCACATGAATGTTGGCAAGCAGTTCAGTGGATTCATGCTTCAGAATATTCTGTCCACAGTTAAGAATTGCAGAGTTAATTCCAGCTGACTGGTTTGCAAGTGTGTGCTCTGCTGTAAACACAGAAGGTCATGTGACATAGCAAATGGTCTTCCTCAAGCCTTTCTCATCTCATCCCCCTCCTGGAAATACAAGGTACTATCCACGTCTGGATGTTGCAGGGATTCTGCACTGTGGCGCGATGGCCATTGGGGTTGGATCATTCTGTGGTGTGGGGGCTGCTCTCTGCTCACTAGATGTTGAACGGCATCCCTGATCTCTTGCCAGTAGCACTCCCCAAATGTTCACATTCAGATATGTATCAAGACATTGCTAAATGTTCCCCCGGAGGGAGGGCAAAATGACCCTGGGAGAGGACCACTGAGATGACAGGAGAGATGTCTGTGATGGTGGAGAGATGTGTTTAATGAATTGGCTAAGTATATCTTTTAGCTTTTTAAATATATTTTCTACTCTTCACAAGGAATTTACATAATTTTCAAATATTGGCTTGTTTCAGGATCTGAGAACCTCCGTGCACAGAAGAAAAGGAATTCCATTAATAATGTTGTTCTAGCTGGATCCATTGCCTTAAAACTGCTTCAGAAATATTTTTTATTATAATTTTTATTTTTTATTTATATTATTTTGTTTTCTACCAACATTGACTGTGTTCTCATTAAAACAAGTTGGCCGGGTTCATAACAAATTTATGGTTGCTAGATGTGCCGACATCCTACCCAAACTGGATAATTCCGACCCCTGGCACTGTACATTCTAAGGCTTAACATGGAAAAAATTTAGTCATGTTTATCTTTTACTAACGTTTTGTGTGAGTTTGGGGTTTTTGCCTTGATCTTTAGTTTGTTTGTCTTTATTTACAGAAAGTTGAAAGTTAAATGCCTAAAGTCCAGTCAGCCTATGCCATTAGGATAGTTTGCTGCTTTTAAAAGTGCCAACAGAAACCAAACAGTGGTCCCCCGAGGAGGTGGGGTTCCCTTCATTAATTAGCTATATTATATGATGTGTTCTTGTTTCTAACTTACTAGAAAAAACAGGTGCCAGTCAACATTTGATTTTGTTTGTGGTGTATTTCACTGTTCCAACCTGTTTGCCCCATGAAGAATATTGTGGTCTTTGTTCCCCTAGGCTTTTGAACAGGTCCTATTCCTATATTCTGGACCCTCATCTGCTCAGTTGTAAATACAATTCTCATTGTTTCTGAAAGCTCAGTACCCCAGTGAAAGGTTAGTGTACACCTGTGACCAAGAATGACCCAAGATTCTTGAGGGTTACAAACTCAGTTGTGAGGCCAGGCACGGTGGCTCATCCGGGAGGCCTAGGAGGGCAGATCACCTGAGGTCAGGAGTTGGAGGCCAGCCTGGCCAACATAGTGAAACCTCATCTCTACTAAAAATACAGAAATTAACCAGGCATGGTGGTGCATGCCTGTAGTCTCAGCTACTCAGGAGGCTGAGGCAGGAGAATCACTTGAACCTGGGAGGCGGAGGTTGCAGTGAGCCGGAACCTGTACTCCAGCCTGGGCAACAGAGTAAGACTCTGTCTCAAAAATAAAAAGGAAAGAAAAAGAAAGAAAAGAAACTCAGTTGTTCTTTTCTTTCTAGTACTACGATTGCTATCATCATCATAGGCTCAGTGCCTGCCTCAGATGTCTAAGTCTGACCATTTTAAGAGGAGGCAAAACAATAAAGAGTGAGTGAAAGTAAGAGGTTGGTGACAAATTCCAGAAAGCAGCATTTCAGGTCAGCCCTGTGCCCTGTGCTCATATCCTTGCTCCCAATGCTCCCCGGAGATAATCTTTAGCTGTCAACTCAGATTGCTGTTTGCTGTTATCTCAAGTAGCAGACAGTAACTGTTAATAGTCCTAACTTTGGGGACTTGTAATATAACAAGATAAAAATAAAGGCCTATACCTGTTATCCAATATGAAAATAAAATCAGTTTCACTTAGTATATCATCTAGTGAAATTTAGCATAATGATCACATGAAAAGATTTAGGCGGCCGGGCACGGTGTCTCACGCCTGTAATCCCAGCACTTTGGGAGGCTGAGGCAGGCAGATCACAAGGTAAGGAGGTCAAGATCATCCTGGCCAACATGGTGAACCCCATCTCTACTAAAATACAAAAAATTAGCCAGGCGTGGTGGCGCGCACCTGTAGTCCCAGCTCTTCGGGAGACCGAAGCAGGTGAATCGCTTGAAGCCAGGAGGCGGAGGTTGCAGTGAGCCATGATTACACCACTGAACTCCAGCCTGGTGACAAAGCAAGACTCAGTCTCAAAAAAAAAAAAAAGATTTAGGCATGAGATCTTGGACCATAGGAAAATTAATTTGATAATGTTAATTCTTAATTACATATAAAGAGTATCAGCTATAATGTAAATAGTACAAATTTAATATTTATTCCAATGATTCTTAATGTTCATGATCTCCCTACTTTTAGAAAAGAAACATTTCCTTTTAGGATAACTTGGACTAGAATGGCTCTGTCTAAAATGTAGCCACAATTAAATGTAGCCGTTGTGGGTATTTACATGTAAATTTAAATGCATTAACATTTTATAGCCTCATGTGCCTACAGCTTACCATACTGGACATTTTCATCTATAGAGAAAGTTGTATTTGACAGCACTGTGATCTATATTATAACTGAACTGTGTTATAAAGTTCTATTATTTTTCCAATTAATTTTGAAGAACCAAAGCCTGGAGAACAATAGTTTTTTGTTTTTTTAATTTAACTTTTAAGTTCAGGGGTATGTGTGCAGGTTTGTAATATAGGTAAACTTGTCATGGGGGGGTTGTACAGATGAAGACAGTTGTGTTAAAAGGCTTGTCTTGCAGTATCTTCCTAAGGACACCTGATAGAGGCTAGGATGCCTCAGACTGTGTTGTCTTTCATTAACTTTCAAGAGAAGCAATGGGAGGATTAGGAGCCTGGGACTGACCATTAGCCCTGGAACTGACCACGAGGAAATGTGTGCTTTTAGGATATCCTGTGTATCCTGTGGCTAATGGACTCGGCAGCCAAGTGCCGATGATGCCCTAACAAGGCAATTTGTGATTCTGCGATCATCCTCAGCCAAGTCATACGGAGGGTCCCTGTGTATCCCATCACTGCACTAAAGCCAAGGCCAACACAGATGGTCTTCAGCTACATGAGGAAATAGCACATCCCTCATAAGAAGGGTAGTACATAGCAAAGGACCAGATAAAAAGCACATGAGGGTATAGGGCAGCATTGTCCTATAGACGTATAATGCGAGCCACATATGTAATTCTCAGTTTTCTAATAGTCACATTAGAAAGGGGGAAAAGAAAATCGGCGAAATTAATTTCAGTAACATTTTATTTAACCCAGTATATCAGGATATTATCACTTTAACATGTGATCCATATAACAATTATTACTGAGTTTACATTCTTTACTTTGTACCACATCTTCAAAGCCTGTTGGGTGTTTTACATTTACAGCACCATTCATTTAGGATTTACCAAGGGGGCAGCATGGGAACACCAGGGTTTGGAAAGAATGAGGAGAAATGATTAGATAAGTGAGGGGTGTACTAATAGAAAAACATAGGCACTTGGACACAGAAGTTTCCACTTGATGTACTGTCTTTAGCACAGGAGCACCCTGACAAAGCTGGTAATTTGGGAAAACTGCTGAGTGGCTGAACTCAGGGGATACAGGGAAGTGAGAAAAGAGGACAAGTGACCAAGAAGCTTTGTGTGACGTCTGCGGCATACAGTTCTGAACTAGGCTAGTGGTCTCGGCAAGGCGAGGAAGAGATAAACCTGAACGATTATTAAAGAAAAATACTGTGATCCGTGAGGGTAATGGGAAATAAGGTAAAAAGAAGCAAACTTCTTCAGTGATACACTTCATCTGATTAATTAGATTCACTGTAGTAGTTGAAAGCCAGCTTGCTTGCAGAGCAGTGGAGGAGGCCTTTAACTAAGCGTGTATGCATATAATTATAACTATACCCATATAATAATGTTGTGAAGGACAAAACCAGAGTCCTATCATGTTATAAGAGGGTAGTCAAAGAGGAGAGGAAGTGAAAAGGCAATAACAGGAGCCAGCACCAAGTGAAATGAGGAGAAATTGATTCCAGCAGAGGAGGAGAATCAGGAACTGAGGGGCTTGAGGCAGAAATGAGCTTTCTACATTTGAAGGGCCCAGGGACACACAACAGGCTAGAGAAATAGGTGGTGCAAGCATAAAATAAATCAAACCCAGGACCAGGCATACAAATGAGAACTAAGACCAAGTGCATCCTCATCATGAAATCTAAAGGAGTTTTGTGGCTCATCAGTGACGGATTATTGACACCTTTTTAATGACAGAGTGCCCTTTGCTCACTTAAACCATGATTGAAATAGTCACAATTTCATTTTCTACATATAAGAAAAACCTGAAAATGAAGCCTTTGTTAGAATGCTTTGTCGTCAGATTCCTGTTTTGAAGGAAAGTATGACAACTGCTAAGAAACCATTCTATCTGTATTTTTGTCAAAATGGTAGAAGGGAAGAGGAGAGGAAAAGAAAAGTGTGAGCTTATCACTAGCAAAACAAGCCCTTGGCAAAAAGTTGGCTTCAACTGGAGAATAGTAACCAAGGACTGCCTCCCTACACAGTGGTTTGGATGGTCTAGCCTAGATGGTCTTTGTTTAAAAAGGAGGAAGTGAATATGAGGAAACAAAACCTTCTGGAAACTGAACTTGTAAACTCAAGGGCATAAATTGATCATAGCATTATGGCTATTAAAGAGCAATTGAGGCATTTGAATGGGTGTAAATGTTGATACTTCCTATTTCATGAATAAGATGGGAAACAATTAAGGGTGACCAAGGCATCGTCTTAGGGACCTGATAACTCCAGTTCTTCCCTGTTTTTCACAGGAGACCCTCATTGAATGGCTTTGAAGAGTGTGAATTCTGAAACTATCAACCACAGTCTGAGTGTCTCAGAGGCGAAGAGGTGTAGTCTCTTTGTGTCAGGAATCTTTAAAAATAGAATCAGGGCCTTTCAAGGGCTTTCTAGAAGGAATCTGCATTCTGATCAGATTACAATATTGAAATATTGTGCCAGTTCAAATGCATTTTTAATTTTTGGCTCCTAAAACAGAAAATTCTTCTTCTGCAAGGAATTCTTTTATACTAAGAAAAATAAAAACATTGGGTTCAACCTGTTGGGTACTATGCTGACTAGCTAGGGTGACAGGACCATTGGGACCCCAAGCCTCAGTGTCACTCCATATACCAAACCTGCATGTGTACCCTTTAATCTATAGTAAAAGGTGAAGTTAATTTTTAAAATTAGGTTCAGATCTCTTTGGAGATAAGAGAATACTGTGTTATAGGAAGAAAGAGAGAAAAAAAAAAGAAGAATATTTGGAGTTTCTATAGACTGGGATTCTCAACTGGGGCACATTTGGGGCTGGATAATTCTTTGCAGTGTTGGCTTCCTCCTGTGCTTTGTAGAATGTTTAGCAGCATCCCTGGCATCTGTCCACTAGATGGCACTGGCACCCTTTCCAGTTGTGACAATCCAAAATGTCTCCAGGCATTGCCAAATGTCCTCTGGGACCATAGGCACTCTCCTTGTGGAGATCACTGGTCTGGACACTCCCAAGAGAGCTCATTGTCTATATTGCTGGGAAACTTTTGCCTATCCCCACACACAAAAAAAATAAAAAGCCAAAGCTAAGATTTTAGACTTCCATCTTTGGGTTGCTACTGAAGCAGGAGAACTATCGCTCCTGTCAGAGTAAACCAGAAGCAGGTTTCTGGTTTTTTATGGAAACAAGAGGGTGTCCCTGCCATATTCCGGCGATTCGACTAGTTATTTCTCAAATCCATAGACCTATTCTTAGTGGTGGGGTGAGATGCAGAGGATCATTGGTAATAATTTCTCTCAATTCATGTTTGTCCTAGTTTTCCTGTTGTTCTTGATTCTACTCATCCATGGTGCTTCTAAAGGACAGGGAACTGGACCACCCCAAACTGATATACACTGGTTCCGCTTATCACACATGGGGGTCTCAACAGGCCTATCTGTCTTATTAGCAAGTCTGCTGATACTTAGCAGGGGCTTGCTCCAGAGACCTGGTGCTTGACTCTGTGGAAGAAAATCAGCATCAGCAATGTCATCAGTGCCTGTGGGGGTTGAATTGTTTGTGTACACCTTAATAGATAATCTCCACATCCCTGTGACGCACTGTGACCTCCAGGGACCTTAGCAATGCTCATATTCTACCCAGGTTTTGTAGGATGGCTGCCTGGTACTCAGAGTTTGCTTACATAGGAGGTGAACTCAACTCAGCACCCACAATTATGTGGGGTGAGCATCTTACAGGATGCAGGCTAGGCAAGCCTTTATTTCTACCAGCCAACCAATTAAACACTGACAGTACTTGATTGAATGTTTCCTTTCTCAAAGTTCTTCCCTCATTTATTTTTTTTTAAAATAAGTCTACATGTGTTAGAATGTGCAGGGTGAAAAAAAAGAAAATAAGTCTGTTATTGGAAACTGAATTAATTTGTATTTAGATCTAGTTTAGGGGTTTAGGGCTTGGGAAATTCTCAATGAAGAAAAGAAACTCATTTATGAATACCTATTTCCACATGGCACTAATCTCCATGCATTTTACTATTATCACAGGACTGATTGCACTTGGTTTAGGTGAGCCTAGTAGGCAGACTGAGACGAGTTAGATTTTCAAGATGGCAGAATGCTCTTCCTCTGCACAGTGCTTTCTGATTTGTTTTTAACCTTTGCTTTGGTCAACTGATTAAGGCCTTGAATGGCTAATTGCTAAAGCTCTTAGTTTCCATTAGCCTTGACAGGGTCTCCAGAAGGGGAATTGTCTCATGTGTGCTGCTAGATAGTGGACAGTCTTGATAAAAGCCTGACCTGCTTTCTCCTAGTGCATCCACTGTGGGAGAGCGTGGACCTGGTTCCTGGGGGCAATCAACAGTCACCCATCAACATCTGGTGGAGAGACAGTGTTTATGATCCCGGCTTAAAACCACTCACCATCTCTTATGACCCAGTCACCTGCCTCCACATCTGGAATAACGGGTACTCGTTCTTTGTGGAATTTGAAGATTCTGCAGATAAATCAGGTGAGAGCAAGATCTGGTGGTCTTGTAAGGAGTTAAAGAAACAGTGTCATGTTAACATGGACACGTCAAACTCTCTTCATGGTAGTATTGACCTCTTTGTGAGCAGTGGCATGGAACTCATTGGAATTAAAAAAAAATTGTGGTAAAATACATATAATATGAAATGTATCATATTAACCATTTTTAAGAATACAGTTGTGTTATATTAAGTACATTACCATTATTGTACAATCATCACCACCATCCATCTCCAGAAATTCTTTCATCTTGCAAAACTGAAACTTTACCTGTTAAACAGTAGTGCCCCATTCACCCTCCCTCCAGCTCCTGGCAATCAGTATTCTGCTTTTTTTTTTTTTTTTTTTTTTTTTTGAGACAGAGTCTTGCTCTGTCACTCAGACTGGTGTACAGTGGCGCAGTCTCAGCTCACTGCACCCTCCACCTCCTGGGTTCAAGCGATCCTCCCACCTTAGCCTCCTGAGAAGCTGGGATTACAGGCACCCACCACCACGCCTGGCTAATTTTTATATATTTTTAAGTAGAGACGGGGTTTTACCATGTTGGCCAGGCTAGTCTCGATCTCTTGACCTCAAGTGATCCACCTGCCTTGACCTCCCAAAGTGCAGGGATTACAGGTGTGAGCCACCGTGCCTGGCCTGTCTTCAACTCGTCTAATTCCCATAAGGAGAATTTGTCTCCATATAAACATTTTCTCTCCTTTAGATATAAATGGATTTTGGCTGTGAGTATTTCATGCAAATCAGAATGGGAATGAGTAAATGTTGATCCCTTACTGAAATGTGACTCAGTTTGCTATATGAATTTTACTTTATTTTTTTCCCAATCCTTTTATTCCAAATAAATATTAATTGCTGTTCTTGCCTAAATTTCTCCCTGATCTTTGTTTCTATCTCATTTTGGATTGTCTTGTGCTTTTCTTAATGGCTTGACTTTGGGTAAGGAATCATGTTTAAATGTCATAGGTTGACTGAAGCTGTGGGTTTATTCTAGAGAGATCCTGTATAGTCACGTGTTAACCCTCTTTTCATGGTGTTTCAGCTGCATTGGAATGCAGTCAAATTTGAAAACTTTGAGGATACAGCACTGGAAGAAAATAACTTGGCTGTGATAGGAGTATTTTTAAAGGTAAAAAATCTTACCAACTTTAAATGATATGTTGTATTCTAGAATGCAGAGATAGAACATTATAATACTGTTATTTACTTTAGAATATTAGGATCCATACACTGGTAAGATAAATAGTGCCTGAAATACAGGATTGTTAAGAATATATTTTAAATGGCATGAAACTATGCCATCCAGTATAGTGGTCAGAAGCCACATGTGACAGTTGAGCACTTGAAATGTAGCTGGTGTAACTTAGAAAATGAGGATTTAATTTACTTCTCATTCATTTAAATTTCAATTTAAAAAACTGCTATTCAGTTCAGTTATTGAAAAACTTTTGGGGCAGGCGTGGTAGCTCACGCCTGTAATCCCAGTTCTTTGGAAGACCGAAGCAGGCGGATCACTTAAAGCTAGGAGTTTGAAGCCAGCCTGGCCAACATGGTGAAAACCCATCTTCACTAAAAAATACAAAAATTAGCCAAGCATGGTGGTGGGCGCCTATAATCTCAGCTTCTTGGGAGACTGAGGCACAAGAATTGCTTGAACCCAGGAGGCGGAGGTTGTAGTGAGCCAAAATCATGCCATTCCACTCCAGCCTGGGCAACAAAGCAAGACTCTATCTCCAAAAAAAAAAGCAGCAAAACTTTTAAGAATGTTTGGAACCACTTGGGTTTGTGTATATATGTTTTCAAGTATAAATTTTTTGAAATCTAAATGTAGATCAAGTATTTTTGATGAAAAGGTAGCATCCAAATTTAGATGTGCTGAGTGTAAAATATACAACAGATTTTTAAAAATTACTATGGAAAAAATATAAACCATCTCAATAATTTTTATATTGATTGCAAGTTGAAGTGATAATATTTTGAATATATTTGATAAAATATTAAAAAGGATTTCATCTATTTCTTTTTACTTTTTAAATATGGCTACTAGAAAATTAATTACCTCTGTGACTTGTATCATACATCTGTTTTTAAGCACCAGTATAAAAGGATAAAGGCAAATAAGTAAATAATGGTTAAAATGTAAAATTAATGTATTGTAGGCCAGGTGTGGTGGCTCCTGCCTGTAATCCCAGCATTTTGGGAGGCCAAGGTGGGCAGATTACCTGAGTCCAGGAGTTCAAGACCAGCCTGGCCCAACATGGCGAAACCCCATCTCTACTAAAAATACAAAAATTAGCTGGGTGTGGTGGTGGGCACCTGTAGTCCCAGCTGCTCGGGAGGCTGAGGCAAGAAGATCGCTTGAACCTGGGAGGCAGAGGCTGCAGTGAGCTGAGATCCCACCGCTGTACTCCAGCATGTGTGACAGAGCAAGACCCTGTTTCAAAAAATTTAAAAAAGAGTATTTTTTTTTTTTTTTTTTTTTTTTTATTTTGAGACAGAGTTTCACTCTTGTTACCCAGGCTGGAGTGCAATGGCGCGATCTCGGCTCACCGCAACCTCTGCCTCCTGGGTTCGGGCAATTCTCCTGCCTCAACCTCCTCAGTAGCTGGGATTACAGGCACGCGCCACCATGCCCAGCTAATGTTTTTGTATTTTTAGTAGAGACGAGGTTTCACCGTGTTGACCAGGATGGTCTCGATCTCTTGACCTCGTGATCCACCTGCCTCGGCCTCCCAAAGTGCTGGGATTACAGGCTTGAGCCACCGCGCCCGGCAAGAGTATATTTTAAACAGAAGAATATTCTTTAAACAGAATAGAAAGATAAAGGCAAATAACTGGAAAATCCTCATGAAGGGAACTAATATTTATGAGTGCTAAGTGACTCCATATTTGCCAAGTGCTTAGTTTATCTTCCCAAGAACTCTCTGATGGCAATATTATTGTCTCCATTTTTCAGATGAAGAAAGTGAAGCTCAACGAAGTTAAGTGCTTTCCTGCTAGGTCACACAGCTAACTAATGGAGGACTGGGGTTAAAAATCCACAGACCACACTCTCATGGGGCCCCTGAGCTCTTGCAGGCTCAGCAGCTACAGGCTTCCCTCATGCTCCCAGCTTTAGTCTGCTGTGGAGGCTGAGTGTTTTAAGGGTACCTGGGATTTGTTTTAATCAGGTATAGTAAGACATGCAGACATGGGAATGATTGTCATGAAGGAAGAAGTTGATGCTATTCCCTAGAAGCTGGAGGCATGGAACACCATGCAGAGCCACATGGGGAAGCACCAGGGTTGGTCAAGAGGCAGAGAAAGTGAGGAGAGAATGTGGGCAAGAGCTTTTATTGTGGTTTCAGTGGGAAGAAACAGGCAAGGCAGGGTAAGCAGGCTTGGGATTGGCTAGTTTGAATCATTTCAGAGTGTTCTGGGGCCTAGAGGGCTGTCCCCACTTGGCTGTTACCTGACCGTGGAGTGATTGATGCAGGAGAACAGTGGCCCCAGTATAAGAGTCTGATAAAGGAGATGGTGGAGCTGTAAGCTCTGGATTACACAGGAAAGGCGCTCTTGCAATTGTCTGTTCTCTCTAGGAATTAGCCAACCTTGGGAGAGACAGTCCTTGTGGTGTTAACAAGTACCCAGATGTCAAAGCATTAAATACAAAAGCTATTAATAGAAAACATGCTTTATATACTGAGGCTCCTGAGATGTGCCCTTGATGACTTAGGGGCCTGCACCGAAAGCCTGGCTTTCATGTGCTGTAGCCTGTTGAAAGAGCTTCAGCCTCCAGAGTCCCTGTGGGCCAAGGCTTAGAAAGGCCCGGGGAGGTGCGTGGAGCAGGGGCACCTTTCCCTGCGGACTGCAGGCACAGCTTTGGACAGCCTGCTCATGTGTTCTCTGTCCAGTTTAATTCAGCAATGTTTGTAACATTCTAAATTGCCAGTGTAAGCGGTTTCAGACTAATTTGTTTTTAGGTAATCACCAGATGGTCTTTTTAATTCATATTTCATTCCAATTCTACAGTGAGATGTCCATTGTGTTTAATGTTTTTTCATTTGTTGTTCTTAAGCTAGGCAAACATATTTTTTTAATTCCTATTTCGTTCCAGTTCTACAGTGAGATGTCCGTTGTTTTTAATGTTTTCTTATTTGTTGTTCTTAAGCTAGGCAAACATCGTAAAAAGCTATAGAAATTGGTGGATACCATGCTATCAACTAAGCATGGAGTAGTATTTTTTCCTAAATTGCTTGAAATATATTTTATGTTTCAATCTCAGAGTGGAGACATTATCAAGGCACTTTGAATCAGGAAGTTTAACTAGGTGAACTGTATTCTGGTTCTCTTTGAACATTGCCTTAGAAGGAGGCCTGTAATTTATGAATGACCCTGGCCTTGGGTCGCATTGCAGGGGGCAGAAGTGATCATGTGGGTGGGCAGTGAGCTTTCTGGTTTTGCTGCAGTGCTGCTGAGGACTTGGGGCCTCAGAGACATATTGCTGTCCCCGCCTCTGTTTCTGACACCAGCTCCTTCTAAGTCTTTGTGAACACACCCAAAGCAGTCTTCTTTTCTCTAGCTACCCTCCCACAGGCAGGGAGCAGAGAGCAATTCTACAGAAACTTGCCTTGTCCAGCTGGAAAGAACAGTAATCCACATCCTTCAGGTCGGATGCCTTTGTCCAGCCCCCCAAGATTAATTCTTCAATATTCAGAATCTCAAAGGGCTGTTCTCTGGAAGCCCATGTATTCTCTCTCTCTCCCTCTCATCCCCCACTGTATCCCTATGGTCCCCACCTCTTTCCCTCTCCTTTTCTCTCCATTTCCCTCTTTTTCCCTCTCTCCCCTTTTAGTACAGGATTTTGGCTTCTCCTGATCTGCATTTCATTATCTGTTTGTTTCTATCAACTTTTGTTTTACATATGGCGGTACCATGTGCAGGTTTGTTACATAAGTATGTTGCATGATGCTGAAGTTTAGGGTATAGATCCCATCACTCAGGTAATGAGCATAGTACCCAGTGGGTAGTTTTTTAAACCCACTCCCCACTTCAGTAATCTCCAGTGTCTGTTGTTCCCATCTTTATATCTATGTGCTCAATGTTTAGTTCTCTCAAGAACATGCAGCATTTGGTTTTCTGTTCCTGCATTAATTTGCTTAGGATGGTGGCGTCTAGCTGCATCCATGTTGCTACAAAGGACATGATTTCATTTTTTATGACTGTGTAGTATTCCATAGTACATCTATTACCACATTTTCTTTATCCAGTCCACCACTGATGGGCACTTACGTTGATTCCATGTCTTCACTATTGTGAATAGTGTGACAATGAACATATGAGTACATGCATCTTTTGGGTAGAATGATTTATTTTCCTCTGGGTTTGTACCCAATAATGGTATTGCTGCATTGAATGGTAGCTTTGTTTTTAGTTCTTTAAGAAATCTCCAAACTGCCTTCCACAGTGGCTGAACTGATTTATATTCCCACCAACAGTGTATATGCGTTCCCTTTTTTTCCACAGCCTCACCAGCATCTGTTGTTTTTTGACTTTGTAATAATAATCGCCATTCTGATTGTTGTAAGATGGTATCTCGTTGCGGTTTTGATTTACACTTTTCTGATGATTAGTGATCATGAGCATTTTTCATGTTTGTTGGCCACTTGTATGTCTTGAGAAGGATCTGTTCATGTCCTTTGCCCATTTTTTAATGGGGTTATTTGTTTTTCTGCATTTCATTTTTAAAGGACAATTCTCAGTCTCCCTTAAAGAAGTGAAGCCGCCTCTTTTGTGCACTGGCCACTGTCTAAAACCTCCCAGCAATACTAAGGAGACTACCTGCTGGATCCTTACTAGAATTGAGAGATCAAATGGTTTTGGCTGTTTTCCCGCTGGAGAATATAAAAAATACACAGTTAATTGCAGAAACAAAGCCTGGGCATGATTCCATCCTAAGAAGCGATTCTTCAGGTAGCTGTCCAGAAGGGCCTGGAGCGCCTCTGGACCACTGCTGATCCCCAGATACTCCTTGAGGACCGTCACCTAGTCGTCGGATTCCTGAGTGGTTTTCACTTCTAGATAATGACTCAGTGACTCAGTGTCTTGGCCAGGGCACTCTCATGGAATTTGGGTCGTTTGGTACTTCCTGCCTGGTGCCCATCTGTCTAGATTACTAGACACAAGTAGATCCAGTATCACTCTTGTTCACCCCTGACTGATTCCATCACCTGGATCATTAAGAAGCAGCCAGTAGAGGTTGATCATGATCAGGTATGTTCTCTCCACAATTTTCATCTAAGGAAATCCTCGTCTCCCCCTTTAAAACAAGGCTGGGCTCAGACTGTGACATCAGTTTTAACATCTTGTAATACTTATACATTTTTATTGAAGGGTACCAACATCTTGTCTCAGTTTGGACATGAATTTAGAGATATTTCAAATTAGCTAGAGAGGAGTTAAAACATAGAATAACATAAGCTTTTTATATCTATATTTGACAGTGACATATGTTTTTATTATACATGCATTGTGTAGATTCTCTATAAAAATTAAGACCCTTTTAAATCAAAAAAGGAAGGCTGGAAATGGGTGTATTCAAAATCCTTTAAAATCCTTAAGGAAGTTTTGCTATAGAATCTCAGGATAAAGACAGAATCCAACAATATTCATCCAGAAATTTTCTTGTAAATCAGTCATTTGAAACTTGGGATTTATTTTTCTCTTAGAAACTAAGTCTAAGTGGTGGTTACTACATGAGCACACAAAATCCTGTTTAATTCGTAAACTAAACTATAATAATAACTGTATTTACTTGTTCATATTGGATTTTTATTGACTAAAAGCTTCCAACCTCTTTTTTATGCAGCTAGGATAACAGTGATACTAAAACCCATCATAGATTAGACCATTCTACCCAAAAAGGTAACAATAGGCCAATATCTCTGAAAAATATTTAACAAAAAAAAGCTAAATAAAATATTAGATATAGAATCTAGCGGTGCTTTAGAAGAAATATATACTTTGTCCAGGTAGGGTTTATTCCAATAATCTAAAAATTATTCAGTACTAAGAATTATATACAAACGATTAATGGATTTCATCCCATCAACAAATCTAAAGTGAAAAAATATATGATCATTTCCGTAGATTTCCCAAAATACATTAGATAAAACTCACCATCTCTTTTAAAAAAATTTTTAATAGAACAGAAATGGAGAATTCCCTAACTGGATAAAGTAGATTTATCTCAGCTCAAAAATAAATAGTATGTTTAATGTGGAAAGGATATCATTAACTGCACTATTATTAGCATACTAAATATTAAATTTAATTGAATTAACCTCTGGCAGGGGCCAATAAGGTTAGACCAAAAAAGATAAAAAACATTAGAGAAACACTAAAAACTCCTACAAAGATAAGATAATTCAGCAATTAGTAGAGTACCATGTTAATCTATAGAAATCAATTCCTTTGACATATATAACTCACAATTAGAAGACATAACAGAAGAAATAGAAACTAAAAAACTAAAATACTGTGAATAAACAACATAAAATATTAACAAGAAAACTATAAAACATTTCTGAGGGACACAGAAGACTTAAATTTATAAAATTCATACCCTGTTTTTAAACAGGAAAATACCATAAAGGCACCTTTGATGTCAATTCTCCTTAAGTTGTGATTCCATAAATTTAATATGGTTTTAATAAAAATACCAACAGAATTTTAAAACTAGATACAGCACTTCTAGAGTTCATGTGGAAAAGCAAATAAACATGAATAGCTAGAAAAATTCTAAAGGAGAAAATAAAGAATGATTAGACCCATAAGACTTTAAAGCCACAATAATTGAATAGTATGACACTAGCACATGAATAGAAAGATAAATCAAGGGAAGAAAATTGTTCAGAAAAATGGCCAAATACATGAGAATTTACTTTATGATAAAGATAGCATCTCAGCTCAATGCAGGAAAAGATAAATCCAGTAAATGGTATTGCGGGACAACTGAGCAGACATTTAGGAGAAAAAGTTGGATCCACCGTTCAATCCTGACAAAAATATATTCCGGATGGAACAAAACCTTAAAGGTAAAAAAATGCCATAAAAGTACAAGAATAAGCATAGGAAGATTCTTTCATACATGCAAATGGAGGAAGCTTTTCTAAGTATAAATCAAACCCAGAAGTAATCAAGAAAACAACTAGCAATTAAACTGCATACAAAAATTTTAAAATCCTTTCTGATGAAAATCACCATAAACAAAAGATAGATGACAAACAGGGAAAACATTTGCAATTCTATTCACTCATTTAACTACTATTTATTGAATGCCTACTATATGCCAGCTACTCTTCTAGGTGTTTGAGACATTATAGTGAACAAAACAGAGTTAATTGCCCTAATATGTAAAGAGTTTCTAGAAATTAGTTTTTTAATAATCAACAGCAAATGGTATAAACAGACAGTTTATAGTTAAGGAAACAAGAAGCCCAAAACCATGTGAAAATATTTTCAACCTTGCTGAATGAAGCAATGAAACAAGATGAAACTACACTGAAATACAAATTTTCACTTATCAAATTAGCAGAAACTCCAAAATTTTATTGCCCACAGTGCTGGTACAAGTGTGGAGCATGGGCAGCCTCATGTGTTACTGGTAGGTGGTAATGACACATGTATAAAGATATAATAAACTAGCCGGGCGCGGTGGCTCACGCCTGTAATCCCAGCACTTTGGGAGGCTGAGGCGGGTGGATCACGAGGTCAAGAGATCGAGACCATCCTGGTCAACATGGTGAAACCCCGTCTCTACTAAAAATACAAAACATTAGCTGGGCATGGTGGCATGTGCCTGTAATCCCAGCTACTCAGGAGGCTGAGGCAGGAGAATTGCCTGAACCCAGGAGGTGGAGGTTGCGGTGAGCCGAGATCGTGCCATTGCACTCCAGCCTGGGTAACAAGAGCAAAACTCCGTCTCAAAAAAAAAAAAAAAAGATATAATAAACTAAAAAGTATGTTGTTTTACTAACAGTTAATTACAATATCAAAGGAAGATAAAACGATAAGTTAGTACTATTATAGTAGCTATCAGAGTGCAATTTACCAAACAGAATTTATCCTACACATAAACTGCAGACCTAAACAATAATACATAAACATAGTTATTCTTTGCACCATTGTTTGCAAACAACCTAAATACCAGTCACCTCTATGGCATTCCTCCTCCAAAATTTGTATCCCCCATCTAAATCTTGAAAAAAGACAAAACCAAAATGAAAAAGGACTTCTACAAAATACCTAACCAGCCCTCTTCAAAAGCATCAAGGTCATGAAAAACAAGGCAGAAAAACTCAAGAGTTAAGGAGACCAAGGAGGAGTAGGTTCTGGAACAAAGGATACTAGTAGGAAAACTGGGGTGATCTAAAGTCTGGAGTTTACTTAATAGTATTGACTCAATGTTAATTTCTTAGTTTGATGAATGCATCATGATTACATAAGATAACATTAGAGAAAGCTGGGTGAAGGGTCTCAACCTCAGCACCACTGACATTCAGGGCAGGTCATTCTTGGTTGTGGGGACTGTCCTGTGCATTGCAGGATGTTTAGTTGCATCGCTGGCCTCAACTCAATAGCTGCCTATAGTACCAACTCCCCAGGTCATGACAACCAAAAGTGTCTCCAGACATTCTTCCCTCTCCATTGCAAACTCACACCTTATTGAACACCACTGATATACGCTAATCCCTAATATCAACTAACCATTGAAATGCTGTACCTCTTGGTGTATGAAAAGAAGAAACTGACATCTTCAACATCTGTGAGAATGGTTTTTAACTAATCAACACCTTAATTAACCAGTAGAAGGCATATTTAATGGCGATTCGCTTATAACTGCCTATACCTCACCAGGACCAAACTGTGGTTTGTCAGAGAGTCTTTAGCCACAAACAGAATAATAACCACTGGCTTGCATTTTTAAAAGGATATGGGGAATTCTATAGACACTGGAAAGAAAAATACATTATAAGAAGTCTAGGCCGGGCACAGTGACTCACACTGTAATCCCAGCACTTTGGGAGGCCAAGGCAGGCAGATCACCTGATGTTAGGAGTTCAAGACCAGCCTTGCCAAAATGGTGAAACCCTGTCTCTAGTAAAAATACAAAAATTGGCTGGGCGTGGTGGTGGGCACCTGTAATCCCAGCTACGTGGGAGGCTAAGGCAGGAGAATCACTTGAACCCGGGAGGCGGAGGTTGCAGTGAGCAGAGATCACACCATTGCACTCCAACCTGGGCAACAAGACCAAAACTCTGTCTCAAAAGAAAAGAAATCTATACCCACTCTGATGCCATTATCTTCAGACGTATTAGATATGAATGAAAAGTCATTTCAATCATTATGATAATTGTCTTTAGAAGAAAATTATACCATAAGAATATCTCTAGGTTTTCAAAATCATATACCTAGAAATCATTCCATAAATAAGGAGCCAGGCAAAACAAAGGAATTCATCAGTGAGAAGAGAAGGTTAGGGATCTCATTACCCCACAACTACTGGCTGACCCCAACCCTACATTGCAAAACACTTCGCCCCCTCTCACCTCAAAAAGCATTTAAAGGTGCTTCCTCATTAAGCTCTATTTAGTGTTCTATTTACTATTCACCCATCTGCCTCAGTCTGGACCAGATCTATTGCCGGATCTTCAATTGGTTGCTGACTTTTTTGTCTCTTCCCAATTCTGGGATTCCAGAGGCTCAATATGTTCCTTCTGCACATGCTTTTGAGGGAAATGTCCTCAAAAAAAGATTGTTTCACACCACCTTGAACAGACTCCAAACTTATGCACTACCATTTCTAAGCAGTCTTTGGATTCTTTGTTTTTGAAGTTAGATCTTTTCAGCTATTAGTGGAAAATTTGCTTCACTCTACTCCAGGATTACCAATAGAAATGGAAGAACAGAAATGGCATTAGTGTTCAGAGACGATTATCTATACATGGATGTATGAACACAGAAAATTATATGAGGGTCAACATAAAACCAGCATTACAGGTACTAAAACATAAATCCTGATGGCTTTCACCATTTTCATAAGAGCAAAATTGCAAAAAGTGATATTAACAGCCATCCTAGACAAATATGGGTGAATGTTTTTCCTTAAAAGAGCATCCAAGTATATTGTGATCATTTTCACACAGATCAAAGAGAGCACGCTTCTGTCAACAGGTATTTGCACTTTTCAGGACGTGGCAGAAAGTCTTCTACGTTCTGCCTTTAAAGGTCAGGTTCAAAAGTAGAGGCAGCTGCCAGGCTCCTCTGCCCAGAGCTAAGTGTCTGGGACCATCAGTGGGGAGGACCGAAGCTTGAGCCGCCTTAGTCCTCCAGAGGGCATGGGGCGCCACGTACCCCCACTGCATCTGTGCCCCGTGAGGCTCTGGTATGGGCGTGGCCAGACCTACCCTGCACGCGGCGCCTCGTGCGCTTTCAGACATTTCTACGCCAACGGTTACTGGTCACTGAGCCCTGACACTTGGTCTCTGGGCCTGACCGCAGATTTCTGAAACTTCTGGCAGCCCAGTGTCTACTGGAAGGCCCGACCCACTGCCCCGCTCTCATGGGCAACTACCTGAGCCGCTTCCTGGGCTGGCCCTGGGCCCAGAAAGCGCGCCGGACCCGGAAGTACTGTTCCCGGCTGTCCAGACCCTTGATCCGCTCCCAGGCCCAGCAGCAGGGCAAGGTCATCTACTTCCATGGGAACCGCTGGGACCGCACCCGGCCACTCCCCACCGCTCCTCCTGGCTGGGACTACACCCGCATCCGGAGAGAGACGATCCCCGAGGCCCGGAGGCGCTTTCCCAACAGGCCGCAGCTGCTGAGCAACGTCTGGCCCGATTTCTCCCCGGCTCACCTGGCCTTCATGAGGCAGTGGCTTTGCAGTATCCGCCAACCCCAGCCCATCCACAGCCTGGCGACCGTGAAAATCGCCCCGCCGGAGCGCAGAGGTAACCCGGCGCCCAAGCCATCGGCCTTCAAGGCTGTGATGAGAAACGGAGCGGCCCGTGCCTTTGTGCCCAGATCTGGGCTGTTGAGAAGATGCCCCCACTTTGAGCCAGCAGTGTCTCCGAAGAGATGCAGCATCGTCTCACTTCTCCCTGGTGGCCGCCTGCCACGCTGCATTAAGTGTGGCCGCCAGAGGCCCGGTCGCAGAGCAACCACAGGAGCGCTGGGCCTGCGGGCAGCACTGCCCCGACACCTCAGGCTTGCCTGCGCCCGGAAGGAGTTTCGCCTGGGGGGCATGCGCCTCTGAGCACACCCAGCTTGCCGCCCGGCTCCGAGAGCCAGGCCCCTGCCATCACCTCCTGAGCCTTCAGCCCTCAGCACCTTCAGCCTGCTGACCCCAGTTCCACCCCCACACCAGCCACCGGCCCCACCAGGGCACTTCCCACTGCTCCAGCCGACCACCCTGAGAGCCCCAGGCCCACCTCCCCTCTCCCCCAAGACCCTTCCCTTTCCCCTGCCAATTCACTCCTGCCTTCTCCCTGGGGACAAAAGGCATGCTTCTCCCCAGTTTCCCCAGTTTCTGCAATAAAATGTGTGTCATTGTTAATAGGTGTCTTTATTACCATAGAGATTGTCATAGTCTTTCTTTCAAAGACGACACCGTGGTTTCTCCAGCTTGGCACTATTACTTGGGCCAGATGGTTCTTTCTTGTTGGTGGGGAGAGGGGAGGGGGAGGAGTGATGGGGGAGGGGTGATGGGGGAGGGGAGGGGGAGGGGCAGGATGAGGGGGAAAGGGGAGGGGAGGGGGAAGGGGTTGGGGGAGGGGAGAGAAGGAGGGGAGTGGGGGAGGGGAGGAGGAAGGGGTGGGGGACTGAAAAGGGGGAGGGGAGTGGGGAGGGCAGGATGAGGGGGAAAGGGAGGGGAGGGGGAAGGGGTTGGGGGAGGGGAGAGAGCGAGGGGAGTGGGGGAGGGGAGGGGGGAGGGAGGGGGGGGGGACTGAAAAGGGGGAGGGGAGGGGGTAGGGGGAGGGGAGGGGGCAGGGAGGGGGCAGGGGGTCACAGTCCTGTGCATTGCAGGGCCTTAGCAACATCCCTGGCCTCTCACCTCTAGGGGCCAGCAGCACACTCACAGTCCTGACTAGCAAAAATGGCTCCAGGCCTTGCCAAATAATCCCTGGGAGAGTAGAGAGGTCAAAAGTCATACTGGTGGAGAACCACTGAGGGACAGTGACCTCTACTGGCAGAAACAGACAAGCCTAGTCCTCTAAAATGTGTGGTTTTATAATATACATCAAAGACGTAGGGAAAAACCAAATGAAGTGGTGCATGCTTGACAAAAAACATTTTCACCAGTTTTCTAGAATGTTTGGAGTGTGAATGATTCCTGTGGTCTGGTCTTACTAGCAATCAGGAAATGCAAAATTTTACAAATGAGCTACTATTTTAAACTTCAAATTGGCAACAATGTGAAAGTTAAATAATACCAAGTGCTGGTAAGGACACATGGAATTGGACTCCCAGGAGATGCTGTGTAAGCAAAGAGTACAGCCATTCTGGAGTGGCATTTGGAAGTGATTCCTAGAACAGAAAACACAGCTACCAGAAACCCTGTGGCACACACAAGCAGACACTGGTGAGGATGCTCTTTTCCGCACTTGTCATCACAGCGGAGAATTGGAACAACCTAAATGTCCATCAGGACGGGAATGGATAAAATAAATATGGTATATGCTGTCAAGGGGATACCCTTCTACAGATTAAAGGAAAGAAGCCAGGTACGGTGTCTCACACCTGTAATCCCAGCCCTTTGGGAGCCTGAGGCAGGCAGATCACTGAGTTTAGGAGTTTGAGACCAGCCCAGGAGACGGAGGTTGCAGTGAGCTGAGATCACGACACTGCACTCCAGCCTGGGTTACAGAATGAGACTCTGTTTCAAAAAAATAAATAAAAGGAAAGAAATAGCCCAGGGTTTCTCAACATCAGCACGATCAGGCCAGATAACTCTATGTTATGAGGATACTCTGTACATTGTAGAATGTTTAAGAGTAAACCTAGCATCTGTCCACCAGAGACCATTAAGACTACCAACAGTTGTGACAATCAAAAATGGCTTCTGGCCTGTAATCCCTGCAATTTGGGAGTCCAAGGCAGGCGGGCCACTTGAGGCCAGGACTTTGAGACCAGCCTGGGTAACATGGTGAAATCCTGTCTCTATTACAAATGCAAAAATTAGCCAGGTGTGGTGTCTCACGCCTGTAATCCTAGTTACTCAAGAGGCTGAGGCAGGAAAATCACTTGAACCCAGAAAGTGGAGGTTGCAGTGAGCTGAGATTGTGCTGCTGCACTCCAGCCTGAGTGGCAGAGCGAGACTGTCTCAAAAACAAACAAACAAACAGAAATGGCTCTAGGAGTTGCCAAGTATCCCCTGAATGACAATGTCACCTACTGGTGGCAACCACTGAGCTAAGAGCTACATTTTTTTTAAAAAGGATAAATCTCAAAAAAGCACTTTCAAATGAAAAAGATTAGAAGTATTTTGTGTAGCACGATGCCATTTGTTGAAATAATTTATTACATAATTATAATGCTTATAATTTAATTCATGTTTATATTTTATTTCTATATGTTTATATAGCAATTATTCATTAAATGTAAATTAAAATATTGATAAAAAGCTATTTTGAAATATTAGTATGATATATTCTGTATTAAGTTTAATATAACTATTTCATCATATAAATTACATAAAAATATGCAAAATATTTCTGGCAAAATAGAGGAGGCCAGAAACCAGGTAAGAGGTAATTTGGATGCCTTACCCCTATTGTTATTTTTACCTAAAGCCTCTTTAACTATTGTTCAAACATGAATTACATGGTATTCCCCATTAGAGAGTCATAGAATATAGCCGTAAACTAAAGCAAATTTCCTTCTCATGGAGCTTGCTCTCTAAGGGGTTGGAGACAGAAGATAAACAAGTAAATAAATGCATACACTGCACACTGGTAGAGGGCAGGAAGGCAAGCGCTATAAAGAAAAATAGGGAGGGGTGCTTTAAACTCAACCCAACTGGGATCCCAGATACTCTCCTCATCCCAATCATCAAGGAATGACACTCTCTTACTATGTATGCAAGTTCATCAAATGTCTCAGTGTTTTCTTTGGCGGCAACTCATACTTTAATAGAGTACCTCACAAATAAAATGAAGATATTGTATCTACTTAGAAATGGATTCCCACAAGATTTAAATTGTTGCTGAGAATATTAAACCTTACATTTTCAATGGAGACAGTTTGGGTTATACATAAAAAGTTCTGGACTGCAGCTCTAAAAGTCTAGCTTTTAGTCTGAAATTTTCCACTCCCTCATCTCTGGGATTGACAAGGCATTGCAATGTGAATGAGATACAAGAAGGGGCTTGGGCTTAGTGTGCCTCATTGGTGACACTTTTGGCATTTTGGGTAGGATATTCCTTGTTATGTGGGACTGTCCTGAGCCTTAGACAACATTAATTATTTCTAATCCCCACCCTCTAAAGGCCACAGCACTCTCCAGTCATTAATATAGCTCCAAAACAACCCCTCAACATTTCTGGATGCTGAGGCGAGAAAGACTTCTAAATCTTCGACATTTATTTTCAGACTCCACTTGCCTACTTCTTGCCAAAAATTCTCTAACAACCACCTATAGTTACTCAGCAAGAGCTGGGAATTACTCATTCATTCATTTATTTGGGCTTCATATTACTTTCTTCTTGTGAATTATTTCACTTTTAGAAATTTTATTCTTTGTATAGCTTTAGAATTTATAGAATGGTTAGTTCTTGGAAATGCTGCCTTGATCATTTGATGTGGGTTTTTGTGGGCATTGACCCCAAAGCTACTTTTCACAAGAAGCATCTCAGCTGTCAGTTATATTAAAATATAATAGTGAGTGTGTGATAACACAGGTCCATAAATTGCTTGACATTCCTACCTCCAGGAGTGAAGCTTAAGTCCCCTCCCTTAGTATAAGGGTTTAGAGATTCCCTTCTAACAGTTATGGTTTAGAAAGAGAAACTTGGCAGGCACCACATGATCCAAGGGATCAAGGTGAACTTAACAGTGATGTCTTGTGTGTATCAGGGACCCTGACACCATATGCTGAGATAGGCACTTCACCTAATTTTCTTCTCTAATAATCCCTATGTTCTGACTATGAGAAAACAGCAGACGATATCCAGTTGAGAACTTTTACGAAATATCCAACAAGCCCTCTTCAGAAGCATCAAGGTCATGAAAAATAAGAAAGACTGAGGAACACAAAGTTGGGGAGACTAAGGAGAAGATCTAATCTCTTGTAATGGATACATCGTGGTTAGGTCTAATAATAGCATTGGGGAACTGGGTGAAGGAGCCAGAGCAGGCTTTCACAGCCTCGACATTTGGGGTCACCTCATTGCTGAGGGAACCATCCTATGCTTTGCAGGAAGTTTGCCAGCATCTCTGGCCTGCACATGCCAGCAGTATGTCCCTTTCACCGTAACCTCCTACCTGGCCAAATAGTGAAACCCAACAGTAAATACTTCTGTATAGTTCCAAATGTTCTGGGTTAGGGAAGGGACACAAATTGCCTCAGGTTCAGAACCGTTATTACACAGGAACGCTCTCTCTGCAACTATTTTTTTAATCTAAAATTATTTTAAATTATGACATATTTATGTGTACGTATTGATATGTTTTGGCTTTGTGTTCCCACCCAAATCTCAAATTGTAATCCCCATGTGTCAAGGGAGAGACCGGGTGGGGGTGATTGGATTATGGGGGCAGTTTTCGGTCTCTCAGAGTACTGGTATTACAGGCATGAGCCATCTCGCCTGGCCAGATCCAATGGTTTTACAAGAAGCTCTTCCCCCTTCACTTGCCGCTCACTCTCGCCTGCCACCATGTAAAAACATGGCTTTGCTTCCCTCTTGCCTTCTACCACAATTGTAAGTTTCCTGAGGCTTCCCCAGCCATGCGGAACTGTGAGTCAATTAAACCTCCTTCCTTTATAAAATACCCAGTTTCAGGTAGTTCTTTATAGCAGTCTGAGAATGGACTAATACATGTGTATATCTATAAATTGATACTTAGATATATTTTAGCAAGAGCTAAGCAGTTATTGAAAAAGTTGCCTAGGCACTATAAATTAAACTACAGATATGACATAAAGCACTGGATAAATTACAAGTTCGGATTGGCATCATTGATAATGACATAACAGCTAGAAATGTACTTTGAAAATAGTAAGATACATTCAAATGCAAGATATTGGCATCTGCCAGGTGCAGTGGCTCATGTCTGCAATCTCAATACTTTGGGAGGCTGAGGCAGGAGGATTGCTTGAGTCCAGCAGCTTGAGACCAGCCTGCGCAACACAGTGAGACCCTATCTCTAAAAAAAATTTTTTTTTCATTAGCCGGGTGTGATGACATGCACCCATAGTCTCAGCTACTCGGGAGGCTGAGGCAGGAGGATTGCTTGAACCAAGGAGGTTGAGGCTATAGTAAGCCATGACTGCACCACTGCACTCCAGCCTGGGTGACAGAATAAGACTCTGTCTCAAAAAAAAAAATTTTTTTTAGGATGTTGGCACCCATATGTTAGAAGAATCGTCTTAGTAATTATTCAAAATTTTTTAAACTTAGCTTTTTTCAAGAGGTTCAATGCACTATCCGTTGGACAACAGAGCTAAAACTTAGCTTTTTTGTATCTTCACATTTCATATGTTTGTTATTATGCCATCGACTATACTAATGTCTTAAGTAGCACCATTTCTGTCATTTCTTACAGGACTTGCATTAGGAAAAAAGGTGAATAGTTTTACTTGTTTAGAGTCTTCTTTAACGAAAGAATACTAAGCATCCCTCCTACGTGATGGTGTTGCCAAGAGAAGTAAAATCTCATATTGTAAGAAAACAAAAAAGTTATCTTTGGCTCAATAAATATCAGCCATAGAAATATACCTGTAGAGATGTGTTTATATTTTGTTCACATACATTCAGTTGAACAAGGAATTAATAAGCCCACTTCCTAGTTTACAGTAGCAATGTTGTGGGAAGGGGGCCAGGGGAAAGCCTAGCCCTTCCTACTCTGAAGACAGCAAAGATTATATATGAATATGGAGACACACTGAGCTGGTGCTTCCTACTTGCTTGGATGATGCTTTCAGAAGCTAACTGATGTCTTGGCCACCGTAAGAGTAAGAAAGCGAGGTCCAACAAGAGTTGACACCCAGGCAACAGGGAATTTTTTCTACTCCGGCCACTGCGTGCCAACTCCACCATGGGAGCATCCTCCTGTGGGACTGAGGTGGAAAAAGAGGAAGAAATTGGGGTGTGGGGGGACAGTGTTTTCTTGCGTCCACTGTGCCTCAATAGACAGGCCTCTGGTTTAAGAGCCAGGACGTTAAACATGCTTCATTCACTCACAGTACTTACTAAGAGCTAACCCTGATTAGCCAATGTGGTTAGGGATATGGTTAGGAAAAGAGTTCCTACTACAGCGGCATTTAGATTCTGTGCCCCATCCCATGCAGGAATTTAGTGATGCTAAGACTCTTCAAGACCAAGACCCATGTCTTGAGCCTAACAGAGCATTCAATACCAAAGTAGAAGCCAGTAACCCCCACGGTGGCAGAATTTGCACATAGTTCCATATAAGTAACAAGAAAACCATTTAATATAAAGATTTGCAAATAATCACTTCAAAAGAAGTGCCTTGTTGCTGTCACATTTAGTCCATCTTCATATAATTCTTTTCTGGGCCAGTTTGTTGGGCATGAGAATAGACCCAGGACATGGGAAGGGCAAAGGGCTTCTAGATTTCACATGGTTTGTCTGCATTCTTCATCAGGAGGGTCTCTAATCCCTGCTCTGATTTGAACTTCATGGTCTCCAAGCAAAGAGCACCAGTTTTAATTTGATCAGTTGCAGGGGTTACTAGGGAGACTATCAAATACTTTGTCCATCAGCAACAGATAGATTTCTCTGTGCCCTGGGACATGAGGATATGAGGCCCAAGTCTTTGCTGTGCAGTGAGCCTCTGTATTCCTCAAGCTTTTGGCCCATGTGGGCCATTCAGTAAGTGATTGTGAAATGAGTGGATAGATGACAAAAGGTTAACATCTCACTGTTTCTGGAATTTTTCCCCGAGTGACCCTATCAAACATTTAGTTGCATAGGAGCTGCATTAATAAATAAAGGAGGGAAGGAGGAAGAGAGATTACTTCCTTGAAACTTCCCCTACCCGAATACAAATATTCAGAGACACATTATAACACAAAAACTGTAGTGAAAGAAGAATCCTAAATATACTGTAGATTGAGGTAGCCAAAAGGAATTATAAAGAGAGAAAATTTGTGCTAAAATAGAAGTCACATGAAGAGCACAGCTCAGTACTTAACTTCTTTAGCTATCAAAGGATAGACATTTCTTCTAATTATAAATTTTGTACAACTGGTGACTTCTCCGTGGTCTTTCTTCCAAATGTCACTACACTGAATGTCCTCCAAGTGTTTCACAGAATGAAAAATTAATCAACCAACAAGCACTTATCCAGCTGGACATGTCTTTAATAAACAAACCAAAATACCATTAGCGCAACTAAATAGAAATCCTGCATTTTCAAGGTGTTAAATATAGATAGATCTGATGAATTCACTTTAGTAATCATTTTGACCAGTTGTTTTTACAGAGAAATTATATTAACTCAGACACAAATGTCTTTTTTAAGCAAATCACGAAAAAGAGGTAAAAGTGTTTACTCCCCTTCCTCAAGTATGGGAAGCCCTGGTCTGAAGTTTTCTCTAAGAATTGGCTTCACTGCCATTTTTCATCAATGGCACCAGACAGGGCCAACTGCCTCCAAAAGAGTAGTAAGAATTGGGCTCTTGTTTCTGGAAATCAAAAGGACTAAATAGGCACTGGGCTGCTGTTTTACAAGCACAAGACTGTTAATCTCTTTACCGTGGATACAACAGCACGTTGTTCCTTTTTAGATCGCAAGATTCATCCTTGAATAATTAGACAGAGGAAGAAATCCATTACATATCCTACACCATTTAACTCAGAAAAAGAAAGCCCTGCCTGAGCTAGACTTCTACCTGTCTTGCTTAAAATGATAAATTATCTAAAAGCCGATATTTGAGTAAACTAAGCAGATGAATTTCCTAGTTGACCTGAGAAATTGTCAGGGGCTGTAGATAAATAAGAGAAGGAATGAGTAAGAAAATTTCCCAGTTGACATGGGAAATGGAGTAAATTTTAATTGTAGCTTCCTTAGAAATTACTTTCAATATTTTAAAATCCTTGTGCCATCATTTTAGTAGATCTGGCCTAAATCTTATTATAATTAGTTGAACCCCCTCCCCCACCACCAATTTTTCGACCAACAACTGCAGAGTTGACATTTTCTATGTAAGTCCCAAGAAAACCTCAAGTAGAATAACCTATAGATATCAGAGCCTTCTTCTACCAACTAAGTTTTTTCATCTATCTTCCATTCTACTTTTTTTTTTTTGGAGACAGAGTCTCGCTCTTGTCACCCAGGCTGGAGTGCAGAGGTGTGGTCTTGGCTCACTGCAACCTCAGCTTCCCAGGTTCAGGCAATTCTCCTACCTCAGCCTCCTGAGTAGCTGGGATTACAGGTGCATGCCAGCACACCCAGCTAATTTCTATATTTTTAGTAGAGATAAGGTTTCACCATGTTGACCAGGCTGGTCTCAAACTTTTGACCTCAGGTGATCCACCCACCTTGGCCTCTGAAAGTGCTGGGATTACAGGCATGAGCAACCATGCCTGGTCTATCTTCCATTCTACTTTTAAAGAAAACCAGCAAATAACAAGAAAACCATTTAATATAAATATTTGTAAATAATCACTACAAAAGAAGTGCCTTGTTGCTGTCACATTTAGTCCACCTTCATATAATTCTTTTCTGGGCCAGTTTGTTGGGCATGAGACATGTGCAGTTATACAAGCCTGTGCCCGTAAGAGGGCCCTAGTCTTGGTTTAATGTTCTTCTGTCGTAGTCTTGAAATTCTTAATGGTTTAATAAGGGGTCCTCCATTTTCATTTTGCACTGGGCCCTGCAAATTACATAGCACATCCTGATTTCTACAACTATAGAATAACACAATGGGAATTCCATATGGATTAATAATATGTGACACTCATGGCTTTTTCTATACGCATCCAAGTACTTCACATAAATTACTTCGTTCCATTCAATGGTAAAATTGGTAGATTCTTAACTTTTAATGAAAGACAAAATCAGATTCACTCTAAGGACTAAATATATATATATAACATTACATTTTAAAAATTTTCAAAAACATAATTTGTTGTGGAAATGAATTATTGTCATGAGGTATCCCCCACTAGATGGACTTCCTGTAGGGGCCCTGCTCTTCTGTAGGGGCTCTGCTCTTCTGTAGGGGTAAGCAAGCTTTTCTGAAGGGCCAGGTGCCAAGTATTTCAGGCTTTGTCTGTCAGGAATACCCAACTCTGCTGTCCTTAGCAAGAACACAGCCTGTAAGCAACAGATATTCAAATGACCAAGTGTATTCCAATGACACTTGGTGTGTGGACACTGAAATTGGAATTGCAAATAATTTTCAGGCATCACAGATCTTTCCCATTTTCCAACTATTTAAAAATGTAAAAAATCATTGTTAGCTTGTGAGCTGTATAAAAGCAGGCAGCAGGCTAGATTTGGCCCACAGGCCATGGTTTGCCGACTGCTGCTGATCTTAGCCCTCATTTGACTCTCAGTGCCCAGCCCATTGCAGGCTTTCAGTAGAGGTCACTTGATTCAGTGGCTCCAGCCACAGCAATATGGTTCCACGCGCTGGCCTCGTGGACCTCAGTGAAGGAAGAGGTTGATGTTGCTCACACTGTTCCCTTTGGGCACTCTGTCAGCTCCTCCTTCCTCACCTCTTGTCAGCATCTGCAGCAGGTAGTGTGGCTTTGCTGTCACCTCCAGCTACTAAGGCATCCAGGCCAGTCTACCCAAAGCTGCCTTCCTGCCTCTCACCTACAGCTGCTCTCCTTCCAGCAGTTCTGGCCAGAGCAGGGGCCTGAGTGGCGGGCTCCAGCCATTTCCTCCGGGCTCCACTCCCTCCCCAATGCTTCATTCTCCTCACTTAGGGACAGGAAAGCAAGATGATGGGGGTGTGAGATAGACAAGGAAAGGCCAAATTCTTCTTTCCGGACCAGGGCCCTTGTGGTTCCCCCCACTGTGAGAGGTCCTCTGTGGTGGTAGGTGTCCAGATGCTCTCCACTTAGAATGCTCCTGTGGGGCCTTCAGGAGCCACTCCGGGGACCTCTGCACTGCATCTTCCCCTGACGTGAGTGACGTGCTCTGACCGACTTCCTCCACCCCACCTCAGCTCTGCCTCCAGGGGTATACACCTCCAGCCTCACTCTGCTGCCTTGTCTTGCCCTGTCTCACTTAGGGACATGGGCCCAACGGGCAGTGACTCCATCCTGTTCCCTTCCAAAGTCTCTGCTTGGCCCCAAGAATGTATTCAAGTGCAGACTGCTCAGAAAGCTGCCTTTTCTCTCCCCAGTCACAGGGACTGAAGCCAGCCTTCCACTGTGAGACTTCTCCAACTAAGAGGCAGCCGCCAGCTTCAGAGTATCTTCAAGTTTTCTGAAATAAGCATAGAATAAGGAATGAGAAAAAAAATAAACAGTCAATGTTTAAGACCCCTGAATCCATCTTTGGAAAGGATAATTCTACTGTATTAGTTTCCTATGGCTGCTGTAACAAATACCACAGACTAAATGGCTTAAACAACGGAAGTTAATTTTCTCATAGTCTGGTTGCTAGAAGTCAAGATCAATGTAGCAGAGTTGGTTTCTTCTGAAGCCTCTCTTTTTGGCCTGTAGTACCTGTTCTCTCTCTACTTTCATGTGATCTTCTGTGCACGTCTGTGTCCTAACCTCCTTTTCTTAAAAAGTCAATAGTCAGATTGGATTAATGCTCACTCTTATGACCTCATTTTCCCCTAATTAACTTTTTGAAGACCTTATCTCTAAATACAGTCATATTTTAAGGTACTGGGGTTTGGAACTTCAATATATGAATTTGGGAGGGTGGAGGACAAGACTCAGCCCGTAACAGCTACCCTCCAGAATTTGTAATTCACTCAGTCTCACGTTGGAGCCAAAAGACTTCTGGAAGGCAGATTTAAAAACTAACCCGTTTGCCAAGCTAGTGATGTTTTCCATCTACCCACCACACTGGAGAGAGATAGTCTCTTTGCAAAGTTATTTTAAATCCCATCTTGCATTATGTGGTGCCCTTTCCTATAGGAAAATGGTATACATGTAGGAGTGCAGCTTCCTTTATGTCAGTGCATGTAGAATCCAGCCCAGCACCTGAATTGCATCTTAAACACATCCTGCTTCATTAAGTTGGCTTCATCACTTATCACCCTGACAGCCAGTATTGCTTGAACACATACTGCCTGGCAGCAAAATGAGCATGTCCCTCTATGCAGGACGCCTGGCCAAGAACCAACTCTTCCTGCCTGGAATACGTTTCCCCTGGCAGTCTCCTTCTTGTTAATCCAGTCCCGGCTTAAATGGCACTTCCTCAGAGAGGCCTTCTTCTGACCACCCAAGATAAAGAAGTCCTCCCATCCCACCCCACCGTATCATATCATTATCATGGTAGTTAGTAGTTCTTTTCCTTTGTAACATGTATTTACCATCAATCTCTCCATGGGTCTACAGATACCATGAAGAGCATTTCCTAAGGACACTCAGAGTTGTCACTTGTGTTGTTCCAATTTTGGCTTGGGATATTTTGTGCACAAAAGACCTGACAACCATCATTTATTTTACTGTGACATAAATGACAGCTGCTACTTTTTCGTGCAACTACGCACAAGTAAAGGTGCAAGTATGTAGGCAGTGGTGGCCCCGGGGATGGTTTGGGGAGAATTTAGCCCACGGTAAGTTCCATGAGTACTTCTCTCATAGCTACTCCATATAAATGTGAGATCTCAGTGAAAGGGGAGCTTCCTGCCAAAATGTAGTTTCAACACAAGTCTGTATAATCTCTCCACCTGTGAATAAAGAAAATCTGAAGCCACCACTGTCTGTGAGGATAAGCATTCTCATTGACTACTGAAAACTAGAAGTAATATCTCATATGTCATTAATGGCTATATTGCTCACAGGATGGATTTTTTTTTAAGACAGGTTTTTTCTATGTCACCCAGGCTGGAGTGCAGTGATGTGAACATAGGTCATTGCTGCCTTGAACTCCTGGCTCAAGCGATTCTCCCAACTCAGCCTCCCAAACAGGTGGGACAACAGGTGCACACCACTGCGCCCAGTTAATTTTTTAAATGTTTTGTAGAGATGGGGGTCTCACTTTGTACTCAGACTGGTATTGAATTATTGGTTTCAAGTGATCCTCCTGCCTCGGCCTCCCAAAGTATTGGGATTACAGGTGTGAGCCACTGTGCCCAGCCAGGATGGATTTCAAACTAATTTACATTGTAGTGAAACAACTCCTTGGGCCTGAAGGAAGAACTGGCTTTAAATTTCCCCTTGTACTATCTGTAGTAACTTCAGACAGGAAAAGAAAAACTTGGTGAAATACAAATAAAATCCAAATCCTCACTTCGGTGAGGAATTAGAGGATTCTCTTTGCTCAAAGTTACTTTCATAAATATAAGGAAAAATAAGTTTGAGTTTCACTCTCCCCTTGGTTCCCTTCCCTGCTTAAGTGGCAGACAGAAAGACCTCAAATCTACAAACTTGTGAATCAAGAAAGACTATTTTTGATTGGGGGTTGGTACATGCTGTTTAGATAGGGAAGGCTTATTAACACAATGTAGAGATGATGGATGAGGCTGTTCAAGTGTAGATAACAATGATAAGATCAATGCAGCAGATAAAAATGAAGATCCTACCTCCAAGGATTGCATCTGGAGAGTGGATAGTATTCTGTCAGCTTTGGAAAATGGATGAAAAGCAAATCTTGCAGATGTCCCCATTCCATTCCCAGGTTGCTCAGTAGCTGGTGGTTGGAAGAAACTCTGTAACAATGATCAATCCCTGGACAGGAAAACCTCCTTCCAGGATTCTTCTTTAACATGGGTCTGAGAAGAAGAGAAATATAATATTGTTTTAAATTAAGATGCTAGCCAACTGTCACCAAAACACATATTTAAATTGTTTTTCAGATCTTGAGGATGATTTAACCTGATCTGTCCTTTCATTGATTCCTCTTAAAACCAAGAGCTTGAGCTGGCTGGATAGGGGTCCAGTTTTGGTCGCAGAAGAAAGCCCCAAGCTATTTAGATCAGAACAGGATTGATGTAGTTCTAGATTGGGTTGGTATCCTGCCAGTGGAAGCAACTTATCTTGAGCAAGTGTGAAAAGACTGAAAGCTTCTGCATTGAAATACATAGCGTATTTCTCCTAGGGCATTCAAAACACTTCAAAGAAAGAGCTTCCATGCATAAGTGAGTTTGAGCACATATACTAATGAGAAGGTGTACAACTTGCAAGGGGATAAAGAAAGAGATAATAACTCCCAACATATGTATACTCTGTGACCCCAATTTCTACTCCTAAGTAAATACCCAAGAAAAAGAAAACATACAGAAAAAAAACATGTATAAGAATGTCCATAGCAGTTTAGCTACCTGTTGTCCAAATATCTGGCACATAATAGGTGCTCAATAAAAGTGTAAAATCGAACATATCTTTACATCCCACAAATGGCTTCACAGACCACGTGATACATACTAGTTGTATCATCAGTTCATATTTCTAGCATGTACTGTAAATACCTTAATAAAAACCATTTTATTAACAATTTTCATTTTAGTCTATTATTGCTTTAATAAAATATTAGAATGAGGTCTTTAGGAATGATTTACTCAAGCTTAACATAACGATGCAGAAGGGCCCAGCCATAAAGAAAGTGTTATTAGGAAGCAATTTTTTTTAAATGAACACTCTGGTACTTCTCTTACTATTTTAGTTCCCAGAGCTGCCCTGTCTCACTCTAAAAACATTTTTTTGCAAAGGAATTGGTTTTGATCACCCCCAAAATCTGGTAGCTGTGAAAATCAAAGTTAATACTATAGAACAGTGTTGTCCAATGGAGCATTCTGTGATGATGGAAATGTTCTGTGTCTGTGCTGTCCAGTATGGCAGCCTCTACACATAGGTGGCTATTGAGCACTCGAAAGAGTGACAATCATGACAAAATGTGTCAAACAGAGCCCAGCGAGTCCTAATATTTCGTGCAACTGGAATGAACAGAAAACAGATCTACAACTAAATGATTCCAAATTATTCCTGAAAGTTTACCCTTTGTCATTTTAGGTGGTTCAATATTTTGTTTTGAAACTTGTAAAACAGTCACAGGCTCAAATTTCAAGCCTCAACACATCTGCAAATTTAGAGAAATAACAAGTCCTTTAAGTCAAAGATGCACTCAAACAACAGAAAACTGGTTTGTTTTTGTTCGTTTTTTTATTTTTGCTTGGAACAGAGCTGGATGCAAAGTTAGTTAGGTTTTTCGTTGCTGTTTTGACAATGGTTATTGTCCAGCCTTTTCTCTTACTGGGCCATGTTAATGTATTTTTAAGTTTTAAGACTAGCTATATGGTTGACAGTTCCGCCTCAATAGCAGTTACTGGCCAGGCACGATGACTAACGCCTGTAATCCCAGCACTTTGGGAGACCGATGCAGGTGGATCACTTGAGGTCAGGAGTTTGAGACCACCCTAGCCAAGATGGTGAAAACCCATCTCAACTAAAAACACAAAAGTTAGCCGAGTGTGGTGGTGGCTGTCTGTAATCCCAGCTACTTGGGAGGTTGAGGCAGGAGAATTGCTTGAACCCGATCTCGCCACTGTGCTCCACCCTGGGCCACAGAGTGAAACTTCGTCTCAAAATATATATATAAATAAATAATGAATAGGAGTTACCAGGAAAAGAGGTCACAACATGCTTTTGGAATAGAAAACAAAAGGCAAACAGAAAAGGAAGTAAAACCCACTTTGCACTTAAAGCTGCCTGGGTCATTCCGTGACCCAGATTAAAATATCAGAAAAAGAACAAAGCCACCACCTGAAAGGTTTAATGATTAACACCCATCATTCGGGTTAATATTTCCAAAGAAGTCACCCATCTCCTGTCAGTTATTTATGGAAATCTACAGATTAGCTGTTTTTTCCAGACTCTACCTCAAAAAGAATGTTTCTTCATCTGACTCAAAGGTGGAATCCTCTCCTGACCCCTTCTGCGATTCTCTGATTAGATACATGGTGGGAAGAATTGAGTCCTGTCCAGAGGTTTTCTTGGCATGCACTTTCTACCTTTTCGAGGTTGAGACACCTGGTTCATAGACAGGCTATCTGCATTCAGGAAACAAACGTGACTCCTTTCTCTCTCTGGTAAACAAAGGGTGCCCTCCGTCAAGGGCCTCACCTGACTCTCACCACAACAGGTGAACATCCCAGGAGAGCTACGGAGCTTCCACTTCCAACACAGGGAACGACTGTGTTCAGCCCTGAGGTCTGACACTTGAGTTAAATCAAACTTAATGATACAGAGCAGCACTGTCCGAGGGACATTCTGTGGCGATGGGAATGTTCTCTATCTGTGCTATCCAGTATGGCAGCCACTAGAGGTAAGGGGCCATTGAGCACTGGAAATGGAGCTAGTGTTGCTGAGAAAGGGAATTTTTCTTTAATTCAATTTAAGTAGGCACATGGGGCTACTGAGTAGTACTTTGATCAGTACAGCAATATAACAGTAATTAAGAGCTACCCACCCTGAAGTAGCTTCACTGGGTTATTTCTCTAATCCTCAGACAACACTTCACAATTGCTGTTATCACATGGGAGGGAACTCAGGCTCCAGCGTTGAAGTCATTGGCAGCAATGGGATGAGTGGGATGGGTGTCACTTTACCAGCGAGGTGGACTTACACTTGAACCCTGTCTCCACCACACCCAACTGCTCTGCGTCTCTGGTCATCATTGGTCAACACTGAAATTGACCAAATACCACATGGTCTCACTGGTAAGTGGGAGCTAAACATTGAGTACACATGGACACAAAGAAGGGAACAACAGACACAGGGACCTACCTGAGGATAAAGGGTGGGAGGAGGGAGAGGATCGAAAAACTACCTATCGAATACTATGCTTATTATCTGGGTGACAAAATAATCTGTACATCAAACTCCCGTGACACACAATTCACCTATATAACAAACCTCCACGTGTACCCCTGAACCTAAAAGTTAAAAAAAAACCTGAAGTTGCAACAAAACCTCAGAGATGCTCTAAGAATTAAGATAATGAGTGTAAAAGAATCTTTCCACTGGTGGGCATTGCACAGATGCCAATCGACACCCCACCCAGAGGTTGATGTCAGGGCTTTCCTCTCTACCATGCTGCCTCTTTATAAATTCAGCCCCCAAATTCCACCCCATTCCTGGAAAATTATGAATGGCAGAATTAGATTGGGTGACCCTGGTGTTAAATAGAAATATGGGATTTTCAAAGCAACAACGGGGAAAATATCAACAATGAGATTTCTGCAGCACTTTGAGAAACACATCATTTCTCCTTCCTTGTAAGGGTGGTATTTTATTGTAAAGGACCCATTTCTGTCTGCCAAATCCAGCTGAGAAAGTTTTTCTCATCTCCTTCACCTTGGTTGCAAGGACAAGGAGTCAGGAAAAGCTGTACTAAAAGGAGAGGCACCACAAGTTAGCCCAGCCATTCTAGCAATGTCACTATATTAGGTGCGATGGAAATTTCCAGAAGGAAGAGCTCACCTAGCTAACCCCTGAGAAAAAAACAAAGGCAGACTAGATGAAGTCATCTTGGGAAATGTTAAACTAGATAAAGTCATCATTGGAAGGAAAAGTCAATATACATAGAGATAGAGATTGTAACAAAGCATTTTATTTGCATCAAGGAAGAAAGCTACGTGAAGGACATAGAAATCTGCTTCAGCTTCTCTTTAGCCTTACACTACATAAAAGTATCAAGTGGCTCTCTTGGCTTTTACTTAGTCATCTATGTAACTAGGTGGAAGACAGTAAAACACTGAGTCTTAGTGTAAGTCATTCACTTGAGAAGACAATCTCTTTTGAATTATGGTTTCTCAATGTTTGTTGTATCATCTTTTTAAAAAGAGCAATAGAAATTCTTTTTAGAAAGTACAAAGATGCACAAGGAGAAACGTAAAAATCACCTGTAATTCCACCAGCGTCAACGAGTGACCAATGTTAATGTTATCTTAATATTTGGAACATACCTTTCTGCCTTGTGTTTTCTTTTGTATGTATGTGTGTAAATACACGTACATTTCTTCTTAAAAACAAAACAGCTTTGTCATCCTTTTTTGTTAAACTTAACTATGTTTTGTTTTTGTTGTGTTGTTGTTGTTTTTATAGAGACAGGATCTTGCTCTGTTGCACAGGCTGGAGTGCAGTAGCATCGTCATAGCTCAGTGCAGCCTCGACCTCCTGGATTCAAGCAACCCTCCTGCCTCAGCCACCCTCCATACCCCCACCCTGTAGCTGGGAGTAAGACACATGCCACCATGCCCTGCTAATTTTAAATTTGTTTTTTGAATAGATGTGGTCTTGCTTATATTGCCCAGGATGGTCTCAAATTCCTGGGCTCAAGCAATCCTCCTGTCTCGGCCTTCTAAAGTGCTGGAATTATAGGCCTGAGCACTGCATCTGGTCCACAGTGTTACGTTGAGTGTATTCCCACATCTTTTAATGACTGTCTAATATTGCATTCATTTTATGAATCTATTATATGCTGTAAAAAATTTTTATTTTTTTAACTACAACAAACAATGCTATAATAAATATTCTGGAAATGGACAAATTATTCACTTCTATTAATATCTTTGGTGTAAATTTAAATTTTTGAGTCAAAAGGTATAGAAACATGTAAGGTTTTAGTACATGTTGATTTCCTTTCAAAAGGGTTATGTCAGTGTACAGATTTTTTTTGCAGCATATGACTGTCCATTTTCCAGAATCCTGCGCCACATATTATTGGTTAGCAAAACACTTTTGGCAAAACAAATGGCATAGCAGTACACAAATACTGCTTTGATTTGCAATTCTTTGTGTCATAGTAAAACTGAACATATTTATATGTTGAGTGGTCATTTGTATTTCTTTTTCTGCTTATTTGATCCTTTGCCCCATTTTTGCCAAAATTTTCATTATTCTCAATTTTTTTGGATGAATTTGTATGTGCATAGACATTGCTTTTTTTTTTTTTTTCTTTTTGAAACAGAGTCATGTGCTGTTGCCCAGGCTGGAGTGCAATGGTGCAGTCTCCACTCACTGCAACCTCCATCTCCCCGGTTCAAGCGATTCTCCTGCCTCAGCCCCCTGAGTAGCTGGGATTACAGGCACATCACCATGCCTGGCTAATTTTTGTATTTTTAGTAGAGACGAGGGTTTCACTGTATTGGCCAGCTGGTCTCAAACTCCTGACCTCAGGTGATTCACCCACCTCGGCATCCCAAAGGACTGGGATTACAGGCGTGAGCCTCCCCACCCCACTGCACATTGTTTTCCAGTAGTTAGTTCCCCTTTCAGTTGGGTATGCGATTATTTTCTTCCATTTTCACAGAAAGCAATCCTATATTTCATGTCACTTGCATATACTTTAAAGTTTCTCTTCTACTTTTTAATAGCAGTACCTAGCTGTTGATGTTGTTGATTTGTCTCATTGTAGTGACACTATCAGAACAGAGTGAATAATGGTGAGATAACATGAACACTTGTCTTCTTCCTTACTGTAATAGGACTGTTTCTACTCCACATAATCTGGTGAGTCACTGTCAAATATGATGTGTTTTGTGATAAAAGTATCCTTTATTTCCAGTTTACTAAAAATTATTTTAATCAATAATTGATTTTGAAATTTAACTATCTTTTCAGTATGTGTTATTATCATCACTGGGTTTTTTAAAAAATCATTTGGTCAGGCTGATCTTGAACTCCTGACCTCAGGTGATAAATAAATAAATAAATAAATAAAAATAAAAAATAAAAAAAATCATTTAGTTCATTATACTGATAAATTTCTTTACATTGATCTAACCCTTACCTAGACTAATTTTTATTTTGATTTTTCATTACTTGATTCGACTATTTTATTTTTGACAGGCTACCGGATGTATTTTGCTAGTTTTTTTCTTAAGATTTTCAGGTGTATTTTCATGAAGAAGAGCATATAGATTTCTTTTCGGGGGCCAATTCTTGAAGATTTTTTCTTTTTATTGCCACCTTGAATATGGTATAGAAATATTTCTTGCATTTTCTGTGTTTTGAAATGCTTTTAAAAGCACATGAAATAAAAACTTTATGGATAAATAATCTGAATCATGCATATTTGTGGCGAGAAGTTCTCTGGAAATTTTCCATTTTTTCCACGGTCATTTATATCAGATTTTATGAGTCTTTCTAAATTCATTTAGACTCTACAATTTCCAAGAAAATCCTTTAATTCATTCAGATTTTTCAGTATTCTCATGAGCATTATAGGGTATTTTCCATAAAATACCTGTCTTAGTTGGTATGTTCTCTTCATATTTGCTAGTGAATACATTAATTTTTTCTCAGTTTCCCATTAGACATGCCAGAAGTTTTGCTAGTTTTTGTTGTTATTTTTTCAAAGAACATGCTCTTGGATTAATTTTCACTTTTATTCTGTTTTCTGATTCAGTCATCTTAGTTCATTGATTAAATCTGTTTTCCAATTGTTGTTAGACTTGTTTTGCTGTTCTGTTTATAACTCTTGAGTTGACTAATAAGCTTGCTTATTTTTGGTCTTAGTTAATAATGAAAACATCTGTGGCTATGGATTTTCCTCAGAGTACTACTCTGGCTACATGACATAAAAAATATAGATGTATAGTAATCTCATTATCATTAATTTTCAGAATAGTCTATAATTACAGTTTTCATTTTTTTCTATAACCCAGTTATTACATTTAAAAGTATTTTCTAAATTTCTAAGTTCTTTTCAGATTTAACTATATATATGTATATATCGTATTTTAAATATTGTTCTTATTAATCTCAAGCACATTAATACATATTTAATCTTACAGCTTATGGGAGGAAATCTATACAGTTTACTTGTTAATCTCCAATATATTTTGTAAATAACTTCAAATAAGCATCTAACAATATTCTTTTATTATTGTTATTTGCTCTGGTATTTCTCCTTTTTTTCTTTTTTTAAATTTCAACTTTTATTTTAGATTTTTGGGGCACATGTACAGGTTTGTTACAAGGGTATATTGTGTGATGCTGAGTTTTGGGGTATGATTGAACCCATCACCCAGTAAACACAGTGCTCAATAGGTGATTTTCCAACCCTTGTCCCCCTCCTCTAGTCATCCCAGTGTCTATTTTTGACAATATTCTTTTTAAAGGAATTATGAGTTAATATTGCACTGTTAAATTTCTGTTTTCAAAATAAAAGCATTGTCTTGACTTTCACATTATTTTAAAGCTGATCTATCATATTACTATAATGCTGATCTATCATATTAATACAATTAATACAATTAAAGGGCATAAAGTGGAAACTTTCTTAAGACAGTAAGATTTTTTGTATCAGGATAAAGCTAATTCCTGCCAATGGGCTGATGTGCTCATATGTTTAGATTTGTTTGACCACAGCAAAAAAATTGCTAAATGTGTGGCCCAAAGTGGCAAGATTTCGCTTAATTACTTGTATAGGTCCTGTCAGATGAATAAACAGACAAAAGCTCAAATAACACATTTGCTACACTGCCAATAACTTGATTTCATAAATGAAGACGCCACAGGTGACATGTCACATAGAAGGTACAAAAAATAAATTCATTGTTAAATAGCTTGATGGAGACATCAGTAAAATAAGTGAAAAACAGAGCTAGATACTAGGATTCTTGCCTCTCAAGATATTACCTTTATTTTCTTACACCCTTCAAAATCTTGCACGAATTTAGTGCTTCTCTTGATGTACAAGTTTTTTGTTTGTTTGTTTGTTTGTTTTTGAGACAGAGTCTTGCTCCATCACCCAGGCTGGAGTGCAGTGGCACAATCTCAGCTCACTGCATCCTCCACCTCCTGGGTTCAAGCAATTCTTGTGCCTCAGACTCCCAAGTAGCTGGCACTACAGGTGCACTCCACCATACCCAGCTAATTTGTGTATTTTTAGTAGAGACAGGGTTTCGCCATGTTGGCCAGGCTTGTCTCGACCTCCTGACCTCAAGTGATCTGCCCATCTCAGCCTCCCAAAGTGCTAGGATTACAGATGTGAGCCACCATATACAAGTTTTAAGTGGTAAGTTTCCAGAATCTTCATATCTGTGTAAATTGCTTCATAAACTGCTAATTTCAGCAATTTCACATGTGGCAGCTTACTAACTTATTTGTAACTATGGTAATGATTACAAATAAAGTAGTTCCAATCATTCTAAATATGTTACTATTTACTTCCAAATGTTTAGAGTTTAGAGCATGTAGATTTAAAAGTTCAGATTACTGTTGCCATGAGCCACACAAAAGGGCACTGAGTCTCCTGAGATGGGAAAGAGAAATTGATTTCTCCATGTTTTTTATACTCCATGTCGCTCTTGAGGTGCACTTTCTGGGCACATAACTATTGATCTGCTGCTCTAGAGTAAATAAAATATGAGATCACATGAAAATAGAACACATGTGTCATTCTTTTCATTCATGCAAGATGCCTTTTAAAGTTCATCAGAGTCATAACAGCATATGGGCATATGTAGGCTCCATTCACCTGCAATAAAGCAAGAAGTAGGGAGGGCTGATGTTCCTTTTAAATTTGATTTGGAGTATTCTGTTTCATTACCACAGAAATGCAGTAAACATATAATGCCTAAAACCAGTTTTGTAAATTGTGAAACCATTTCAAATGTGACATTACTCTGTAAATTTTTATTGGATTTTGGAAAATTGATCTGGCTGTGACACATTAAAAGAAATCAAATAAAATCTTTAATGGCTGAATATGGAAACAGTTTATAAGATTTTAAAATCTTGCATTTTTAAAACTAGCATCTAAATTATTTAGCACCATTCAGAAATTTTCTAGAAGTTGTAGATTTTTAATCAAATGTGATCCTTCATAATTTAATTGCAATGAAATTGATGTGTCTACATAATAAACAATTTTAAGAGGTGTATAATCATTAGCCCAATACTTTCTGAATAATTAAGAGGTAACAAAATGGTTCTATTCTCTTTAAGCTATCATCAGGTTAAGATACATGTGGAGATAAAAGATTTTTGCCTCATGTGAAAACCCTATTCTATTTTAACCCAGGGGTTGTCAATCAGGGGCAATTTTACTCCCCAGAGAACATTTGGCAATATCTGGAGACTTTTTTGGTTGTCACAATTGCAGTGGGCAGGGATGGGGGTGCTACTGACATCTAGTGGATAGAGACCAGGGACACTGCTGAACATCCCGCAATGTGTAGGGTGGCTCCACCACAGAGTCATCTGGGTTCCCAAGGACAATAGTGCTGAGGTGAAGAAACCTTGTTTCAAACTAATGTTGCTACTTTCTTTATTATTATTATTATTGTTATTATTATTATTATTATTATTTTTATATATTTTTTATTGCACTTTAGGTTCTGGAGTACATGTGCAGAACATACAGGATTGTTGCATAGGTACATACATGGCAATGTGGTTTGCTGCCTCCATCCCCGTCACCTATATCTGGCATTTCTCCCCATGTTATCCCTCCTCAACTCCCTACCCACTGCTGTCCCTCCTCTATTCCCCTCCAACAGACCCCAGTGTGTGATGCTCCCCTCCCTGTGTCCATGTGTTCCCATTGTTCATCACCCACCTATGAGTGAGAACATGCGGTGTTTGATTTTCTGTTCTTGTGTCAGTTTGCTGAGAATGATGGTTTCCAGGTTCATCCATGTCCCTATAAAGGACATGAACTCATCGTTTTTTATAGCTGCATAGTATTCCATGGTGTATATGTGCCACATTTTCCTTGTCCAGTCTATCATCTATGGGCATTTGAGTTGGTTCCAGGTCATTGCTATTGTAAACAGTGCCACAATGAATATGCATGTGCATGGGTCTTTATAATAGAACGATTTATAATCCTTTGGATATATACCCAGTAATGGGATTGCTGGGTCAAATGGAATTTCTATTTCTAGGTCCTTGAAGAATCGCCACACTGTCTTCCACAATGGTTGAACTAGTTTACACTCCCACCAACAGTGCAAAAGTGTTCCTATTTCTCCACATCCTCTCCAGCATCTGTTGTCTCCAGATTTTTTAGTGATTGCCATTCTAACTGGCAGGAGATGGTATCTCAGTGTGGTTCTCATTTGCGTTTCTCTAATAATCAGTGATGATGAGCATTTTTTCATATGTTTGTTGGCCTCATATATGTCTTCTTTTGAAAAGTGTCTGTTCATATGCTTCGCCCACTTTTGAATGGGTTTGTTTGTTTTTTTCTAGTAAATCTCTTTTAGTTCTTTATAGATTCCAGATATTAGCCCTTTGTCAGATTGGTAGATTGCAGAAAATTTTTCTCAATCTGTTGGTTGCCGGTTCACTCTAATGATTGTTTCTTTTGCTGTACAGAAGGTCTGGAGTTTAATTAGATCCCATTTGTCTATTTTGGCTTTTGTTGCCAATGCTTTTGGTGTTTTAGTCATGAAGTCCTTGCCTATGCCTATGTCCTGAATGGTTTTGCCTAGGTTTTCTTCTAGGGTTTTTATGGTGTTAGGTCTTATGTTTAGGTCTTTAATCCATCTGGAGTTAATTTTAATGTAAGGTGTCAGGAAGGGGTCCAGTTTCTGCTTTCTGCACATGGCTAGCCAGTTTTCCCAACACCATTTATTAAACGGGGAATCCTTTCCCCATTGCTGGTTTTTGTCAGGTTTGTCAAAGATCAGATGGTGGTAGATGTGTGGCATTGCCTCCAAGGCCTCTGTTCTGTTCCATTGGTCTATATCTCTGTTTTGGTACCAGTACCATGCTGTTTTGATTACTGTAGCCTTGTAGTATAGTTTGAACTCAGGTAGTGTGGTGCCTCCAGCTTTGTTCTTTTTGCTTAGGATTGTCTTGGCTATGCAGGCTCTCTTTTGGTTCCATATGAAGTTTAAGGTGGTTTTTTCCAGTTCTGTGAAGCAGGTCATCGGTAGCTTGATGGGGATACTGTTGAATCTATAAATTACTTTGGGCAGTATGGCCATTTTCACAATATTGATTCTTCCTGACCATGAGCATGGAATGTTTTTCCATCTGTTTGTGTCCTCTCTTATTTCGTTGAGCAGTGGTTTGTAGTTCTCCTTGAAGAGATCCTTCACATCCTTTGTTAGTTGTATTCCTAGGTATTTTATTCTCTTTGTAGCAATTGTGAATGGCAGTTCATTCTTGATTTGGCTCTCTTTAAGCCTGTTATTGGTGTATAGGAATGCTTGTGATTTCTGCACATTGATTTTGTATCCTGAGACTTTGCTGAAGTTGCTTATCTTCTTAAGGAGATGTTGCGCTGATGATGGAGTTTTCTAAACATACAATCAGGTTGTCTGCAAACAGAGACAATTTGACTTCCTCCTTTCCTAATTGAATACCCTTTATTTCTTTTTCTTGCCTGATTGCTTTGGCTAGAACTGCCAATACTATATTGAATAGGAGTGGTGAGAGAGGGCATCCTTATCTAGTGCCAGATTTCAAAGGGAATGCTTCCAATTTTTGCCCATTCTGTATGATACTGGCTGTGGGATTGTTGTAAATATCTTTTATTGTTTCGAGATATGTTCCATCAATACCTAGTTTCTTGAGAGTTTTTAGCATAAAGAGCTGTTGAATTTTGTTGAAGGCCTTCTCTGCATCTATTGAGATAATCATGTGGTTTTTGTCTTTGGTTCTGTTTATGTGGTGAATTACGTTTATAGACTTGCATATGTTGAACCAGCCTTGCATCCCCAGGATGAAGCCTACTTGATCATAATGGATAAGCTTTTTGATGTGCTGTTGCAATCAGTTTGCCAGTATTTTATTGAAGATTTTTGCATCTGTGCTCATCATGGATATTGGACTGAAGTTTTCTTTTCTTGTTGAGTCTCTGCCGGGTTTTGGTATCATGATGATGTTGGTCTCATTAAATGATTTGGGAAAGATTCCTTCTTTTTGTATTGTTTGGAATAGTTTCAGAAGGAGTAGTACCAGCTCCTCTTTGCATGTCTGGTAGAATTCAGCTGTGAACCCATCTGGACCTGGGGTTTTTTTCATTGGTAGGCTATTAATTGCTGCCTCAAGTTCAGCCCTTGTCTATTCAGGGTTTTGACTTCTTCCTGGTTTAGGCTTGGGACAGTGCAAGTGTCCAGGACTTCATCCAATTCTTCCAAGTTTACTGGTTTACGTGCATAGAGTTGTTTGTAGTAATCTCTGATGGTAGTTTGTATTTCTGTGGAATTGGTGGTGATATCCCCTTTATTGTTTTTTATTGTATCTATTTGATTCTTCTCTCTTTTCTTTTTTATTAATCTGGCTAGTGGTCTATTTTGTTGATCTTTTTGAAAAACCACCTCCTGGATTTATTGATTTTTTGAAGGATTTTTTGTGTCTCTATCTCCTTCAGTTCTGCTCTGATCTTAGTTATTTCTTGTCTTCTGCTAGCTTTTGAGTTTTTTTGATCTTGCTCCTCTAGCTCTTTCAATTTTGATGATAGGGTGTCGATTTTATATCTCTCCTTGCTTCTCATGTGGGCATTTATTGCTATATATTTTACTCTAGAGACTGCTTTAAATGTGTCCCAGAGATTCTGGTATGTTGTGTCTTTGTTCTCGTTGGCTTCGAAGAACATCTTTGTTTCTGCCTTCATTTCATTGTTTATCCAGTCAACATTCAAGAGCCAGTTGTTCAGTTTCCATGAAGTTGTGCGGTTCTGAGTTTGTTTCTTAATCCTGAGTTCTAATTTGATTGCACTGTGGTCTGAGACTGTTTGTTATGATTTCCGTTCTTTTGCATTTGCTGAGGAGTGATTTACTTCCAATTATGTGGTCAGTTTTAGAATAGGTGCGATATGGTGCTGAGAAGAATGTATATTCTGTGGATTTGGGGTGGAGAGATCTGTAAATGTTTATTAGGTTTGCTTGCTCCAGATCTGAGTTCAAGTCCTGGATATCCTTGTTAATTTTCTGTCTTGTTGATCTGTCTAATATTGACAGCAGAGTGTTAAAGTCTCCCACTACTATTGTGTGGGAGTCTAAGCCTCTTTGTAGGTCATTAAGAACTTGCTTTATGTATCTGGGTGCTCCTGTATTGGGTGCATATATATTTAGGATTGTTAGCTCTTCTTGTTGCATTGATCTTTTCACCTTTATGTAATGCCCTTCTTTGTTTCTTTTGATCTTCATTGGTTTAAAGTCTATTTTATCAGAGACTAGGACTGCAACTCCAGCTTTCTTTGGCTCTCCATTTGTTTGGTAAATCTTCCTCCATCCCTCTATTTTGAGCCTATGTGTATCCTTGCATGTGAGATGGGTTTTCTGGATACAGCACACTGATGGGTTTTGACTTTTTATCCAATTTGCCAGTCTGTGTCTTTTGATTGAGGCATTTAGCCCATTTACATTTAAGGTTAATATTGTTAGGTGTGATTTTGATCCTGCCATTTTGATGCTAGCTGGTTGTTTTGCCCATTAGTTGATGCAGTTTCTTCATTGCGTCGATGCTCTTTACCATTTGGTATGTTTTTGGAGTGGCTGGTACTGATTGTTCCTTTCTATGTTTAGTGCTTCTTTCAGGAGCTCTTGTAAGGCAGGTCTGGTGGTGATGAAATCTCTGAGCAATTGCTTGTTTGTAAAAGATTTTATTTCTCCTTCGCTTATGAAGCTTAGTTTGGCTGGATATGAAATTCTAGGTTGAAAGTTCTTTTCTTTAAGGATGTTGAATATTGGCCCCCACCCCCTTCTGGCTTATAGGATTTCTGCTGCGAGATCCACTGTGAGTCTGATGGGCTTCCCTTTGTGGGTAACCCAACCTTTCTCTCTGGTTGCCCTTATCATCTTTTCCTTCATTTCAACCCTGGTGAATCTGAAGATTATGTGCCTTAGGGTTGCTCTTCCTGAGGAATATCTTTGTGGTGTTCTCTGTATTTCCTGGGCTTGAATATTGGCCTGCCTTTTTAGGTTGGGGAAGTTTTCCTGGGTAATATCCTGAAGAGTATTTTCCAGCTTGGATTCATTCTCTCTGTCACATTCAGGTACACCTGTTAAATGTAGATTAGGTCTTTTCACATAATCCCATATTTCTTGGAGGCTTTGTTCATTTCTTTTTACTGTTTTTTTCTCTAATCTTGCCTTTTCATTTTATTTCATTGAGTTGAACTTCTATCTCTGATATCCTTTCTTCTGCTTGGTCAATTCGCCTATTGAACTTGTGTATGCTTCACAAAGTTCTCATGTTGTGTTTTTGAGCCCCATCAATTCATTTATATTCTTCTCTAAGCTGTTTATTCTTGCTAGCATTTTGTCAAACCTTTTTTCAAGGTCCTTAGTTTATTTGCATTGGGTTAGAACGTGGTCTTTTAGCTCAGAGAAGTTTGTTATTGCCCACTTTCTGAAGCCTGTTTCTGTCAATTCATCAGACTCATTATCCATCTGGCCTTGTTCCCTTGCTGGTGAGGAGTTGTGATCCCTTGGAGGAGGAGAGGCATTCTGGTTTTGGGTGTTTTCATCCTTTTTGCACTGGTTTCTTCCCATCTTTGTGGATTTATCCACCTGTGGCCTTTGTAGTTAGTGACTCCTGGATGGAGTCTCTGAGTGGACGTCCTTTTTGTTGATGATGAAATTATTTCTTTCTGGTTTTCAGTTTTCCTTCTAACAGTCAGGCCCCTCTGCTGTAGGACTGCTGGAGGTCCACTCCAGACCCTGCTTGTCTGGGGATCACCGGCAGCAGCTGCAGAACAGTAAAGGTTGCTGCCAATTTCTTCTTCTGTTATCTTTGTCCCAGAGGGATACCTGCCAGATGTCAGCCTGAGCTCTCCTTTATGAGGTGCCTCTTTAGATATACGGGGTTTGGGGAGCTGCTTGAGGAGACAGTCTGCCCCTTATAGGAGCTCAAGTGCTGAACTGTGAGCTCCGTTGTTCCATTCAGAGCTGCTGGGCCGGTACGTTTAAGTCTGCTGCAGTGGAACTCATAACTGCCTTTTATTTCCCCCAGGTGCTCTGTCCTGGGGAGGTGGGGATTTATTTACAAGTTCCTGACATGCTGCTGCCTTTTTTCAGATGCCCTGCCCAGCGAGGAGGTAACCTAGTCACAGTCTGCCAGGAGAGGCATTGCTGAGCTGCCATGGGCTCTGCCCAGCTGCTGTGTGAATTTCCTTGTGGTTTTGTTTATATGGGTATAGTTAGAACTGCTTTGGTAATGGCAGTCTGCCTCAGTAATGGTGGACTGTCTCTGTAATGATGGACTGCCTCAGTAATGGCGGATTGCCTCGGTAGTGGCGGACTGCCTCGGTAATGGCAGACTGCCTCAGTAGTGGTGGACTGCCCCAGTAGTGGTGGACTGCCCCGGTAATGGCTGATGCCCTTCCCCCCACGAAGCTGGACCATCCCCAGTCCAGCTGTGCTTGCCATGAAACTCTCGGGCCAGAGTGTTTCAGATTGCTGGTCTTTGTGGGGGTGGTACCCACCAAGCCAGATTACCTGGCTCCCTGTTTCAGCCCCATTCTTTTCAGTTGAATGGGCGACTCTGTCTCCCAGGCGTTCCAGGTGCCATTTGAAATGGCCGCCCAGATTTGTGTGAGTTTTTGTTCAGAGACCTGCTGTGCCAGCTGCAACAGCCATGCTGGAGACTTGTGGAGATTTTCCGCCTGGGAATCTCCTGGTCTGTAGGCAGTAAAAACTTGTTTGGAAATGTGGTGATCACTCACCCTGTGTTCTTGCTGGGAACTGTACTCCAGAGTTGTTCCTATTCGGCCATCTTGGGTTATCTCCAATGTTGCTACTTTCATTGTATAGATGATTTTGGGGCCAGGCGCCATGGCTCATGCTTGTAATCCCAGCACTTTGGGAGACCGAGGTGGGTGGATCACTTGAGGTCAGGAGTTCAAGACCAGCCTGACCAACATGGTGAAACCCCATCTCTATTAAAAATACAAAAATTAGCCGGGTATGGTGGCACACGCCTGTAATCCCAGGTACTTGGGAGGCTGAGTACAGAAAGTTGCTTGAACCCAGGAGGGGGAGGTTGCAGTGAGCCGAGATCATGCCACTGCACTCCAGCCTGGGCAACAGAGTGAGACTGTCAAAAAAAAAAAAAAAAAAAAAAAAAAAGAGAAGGAAAGGAAGAAAGAAGGAAGGAAGAAAGAAAGGAAGGAAGGAAGGAAAAGAATGAAAAGATGATTTTGGATAATGGAGCACATATTCCTTCCTAGTTTCCCAATATTAGAAATAGCAACTTAGGATCTAGTGTTTTGGAGACAATTTTGGTGCTGACACCTTGGTTAACTGGCATGATTACTTTTATTGTTGACATGTATAAATAAGTAAGTCCTATACTGAGAAAACCTCCTAGATGCAGGTGGAGTGAATTTTCTCTATACCTGCTTAGGTGACAATGATTGAGTTCAATCTTGAAATCAGTCTTAACTGCTGCCTAGCAGCTTCTTGTCTCAGGACTGCACAGTTTACCTTGAAGAGTTCTGAACTTGGACATGTTCATCCTAAATGGAAAAGAATGCAAAGACTTTGCTTCTCAACTTTTACACTGCTTGTGCAAAATGAAGTTTTACTTTAACTTGAGTCTTTTCTCTCTCTCTCTCTCTCTGTCTTTTTTTTTTTTTTTTTTTTTGAGGCAGAGTTTCACTCTTGTTGCCTAGGTTGGAGTGCAATGGCATAATCTCAGTTCACTGCAACCTCCATCTCCCGGGTTGAAGCGGTTCTCCTGCCTCAGTCTCCTGAGTAGCTGGGATTACAGGTGCCCGTCATCACGTCGGCTGATTTTTTGTATTTTTACAAAATACAAAAAATTTAGTAGAGACAGAGATTCACCATGTTCACCAGGTTGGTCTCTAACTCTGGACCTCAGGTGATCCACTTACCTCGGCCTCTCAAACTGCTGGGATTATAAGCCACTGCACCCGACCTCTTTCGTCTTTTAAAACTGTTTTTTTCTATGGTGAGCACAGCATTTTGGTATAGTATTCTTATGAACGTTCCCCTTATATTATCACCATCAGCCTAACTTATCAATTTGCAAATTTCCTCTGTTTTCCTTTTATTAACTCCCATGTTAAAATTTGAGGTTATTTCTATTAACCCAACTAATAAGAAGAAAGAAATTACCAGTTGAAGACCTAAATAATGTTTCTCTTAAGATTATTATTTAATAAAGTTATGGAATATGTCTAAAAATGAAAGGTCAGCAAAATATATATACAATATATATTATAAGCCTATAACTTATCATTTATTCTATATTCTTTTTTAAAATTTATTACTTTTTTATTTTTAATTATGAGTACATTATATTTGTATAGATAGTGTACCTGTGATGTTTTGATACAGGCATACAATTTGTAATGATCAAATCAGGGTAATTGGGGCATCCATCACCTCAAGGATTTATCATTTATTTGTGTTAGAAACAGTCCAATTCCCCTCTTTTATATTGAAATATACAATAAATTAGGCCAGGCGCGGTGGCTCATGCCTGTAATCACAGCACTTTGGGAAGCTGAGGCAGGCGGATCACTTGAGGCCAGGAGTCGACACCAGCCTGTCCAACATGGCAAAACTCCATCTCTACTAAAAATACAAAAATTTGCCAGGTGTATTGGCATGCAACTGTAATCCCAGCTTCTTTGGAGGCTGAGGCACAAGAATTGCTTGAACCCAGAGAGAGTGGAGGTTGCAGTGAGATGAGATCATGCCACTGCACTCCAGCCTAAGCGACAGAACAAGACTCTGTCCCTCGCCCCCCCCAAAAAAAAAATATATATATATATACACACACACACAAACACACACATAATAAATTATTGTTAACTATAGTCACTGTATTGTTATGTACACTTTTAGGAAATACTGCTAAACAGCTTATTGAAATGTTGTAGCAATTTATACTTTCATGAGAATGAATGACTTTGCTAATATCCTCACATTTACCAACACTGGATATTATTAATCTTCTTAATCTTAGCCATCTTATAAGTAAAATTAATTTCTTTTTGTTTAAATTTGAATTTTTAGTGAGGTTGGGAATAGTTTTGTATTCTTTTGTTTTAACTTTTATTTTAGGTTCAGGGGTACACATGCAGGTTTGCAGGTACATTGCATGTCATGGGGGTTTGGTGTACAGATTATTTTGTCACCCAGGTAATAGTACTTGATAGGTAGTTTTCCGATCCTCTCCCTCCTCCCACCCTCAACCCTCAAGTAGGATCCAGTGTCTGTTGTTCCCTTCTTTGTGTCCATAAGTGCTCCGAGTTTAGCTTCTACTTATAAGTGGGAACATGCAGTATTTGGTTTTCTGTTTCTGTGCTAGTTTGCTTAGGATAATGGCCTCCAGCTTCATCCATGTTGCTGCAAAGGACATGAGCTCATTTTTTTTTTAATAGTTGCATAGTATTTGATTGTATATATAGACCACATTTTAAAAATTCAGTCTACTGTTGATAGGTGTTTAGGTTGATTCCATGTCTTTGCTATTATGAATAGTGCTGTGATTAACATACATGTGCATCTGTCTTTATGTCAGAACAATTTATATTCCTTTGGGTATATACCCAGTAATGGGATTGCTGGGTCAAATCCAGTCCTCGCTGCTGGCATCACTATACTGTTAACTGATTGTATCCTCAATACTACTTTCTTTGACCCTGCTGGTGGAGGTGACCCTGTCTTATATCAACATTTATTCTGATTTTCTGGTCACCCTGAAGTCTATATCCTTATCCTACCAGGTTTGGGAATAATTTCCCATATTGTAACGTATTATTCCGGGAAAACTCAAAACTGCTTTCCACAATGGCTGAACTAATTTACATTCCCACCAATGGCGTATAAGTGTTCACTTTTCTCCACAACCCCACCAGCATATGTTATTTTTTTACTTTTTAATAATAGCGATGCTGACTGGTGTGAGATGTTCTCTCATTGTGGTTTTGATTTGCATTTCTCTAATGATTAGTGATGTTGAGCGTTTTTTCATATGCTTGTTGGCTACATGTATGTCTTCTTTTGAAAAGTGCCTATTCATGTCCTTTGATCACTTTTTCATGGGGAATTGTTTGGTTTTTGCTTGTAAATTTGGTTAAGTTTCTCACAGGTTCTAGATATTAGACCTTTGTCAGATGCATAGTTTGCAAATATTTTCTCCCATTCTGTAGGTTGTCTGTTTCCTCTGCTGATACTTTCTTTTGTGTACAGAAGCTCTTAATTTAATTAGGTCCCATTTGTCAATTTTTGGTTTTGTTGCAACATCTTTTGGAGACTTAATGAAATCTTTGCGAGGGCCTATGTCATTTATCTTCCAGGGTTTTTATAGTTTTAGTTTTACACTTAGGTCTTTAATCCATCTTGAGTTGATTTTTGTATATGGTATAAGGAAGGGGTCCAGTTTCTGTCTTCTGCATATGGCTAGCCAGTTATCCCATGACCATTTATTGAATAGGGGATACTTTTGCTTTCTTTTTTTGTCGATTTTTTCGAAGATCAGATGGTTTTAAGTGTGCAGCCTTATTTCTGGGCTATTCTGTTGCATTGGGCTATGTGTCTGTTTTTGTTCCAGTACCATGCTGTTTTTGTTACTGTAGCCCTTTAGTATAGTTTGAAATCAGGTTATATGATACCTCCAGCAATGGTCTTTTTGCTTAGGATTGCCTTGGCTATTTGGCCCCTTTCTTGGTTCCATATTAATTTTAAAATAGTTTTTTCAAGTTCTGTGAAGAATGTCATTGGTAGCTTGATAGGAATAGCATTGAATCTGTAAATTGCTTTGAGCAGTATGGCCATTTTAATAATATTTTAGGTTCAGGGATATATGTGCAGGTTTGTTATATAGTTACATTGTGTGTCACAGGGGTTTGGTGTACAAATTATTTTGTCACCCAGGTAATAAGCAAGTTCCTGTGAGTCAGAGTCACTGTGTCCCACTTCTGTCCTTTATTTGTTTTCAGGAGAGTTCCTTAACTTTAATCCTGTGGGCTTTCATTTTTTACCTTTAACTATCTTGCCATTTTTCCAGGTCTATCTTGATTATCACCTCCTTTGAGAAACCTTTTTTTGCTTTTGCTTTTGTTATAGTCTTATAAGTGACTTGTCAAATCCAGTAACTTTTTTTTTTTTTTTTTTTCCTGTAAAAGGTGTCTCGCTCTGTTGCCCAGGCTGTAGTGCACTGGGTCCATCTCGGCTCACTGCAATCTCCACCTCCCAGGTTCAAGCAATTCTCCTGCCTCAGCCTCCCAAGTAGCTGGGACTATAGGCACATGCTGCCATGCTGGGCTAATTTTTTGTATTTTTAGTAGAGACGGGGTTTCACTGTGTTGTCCAGGCTGGTCTCGAACTCCTGAGCTCAGGCAATCCACCCACCTTGGCCACCCAAAGTGCTGGGATCACAGGTGTGAGCCACCAAATCCAGTAATTTTTTTGTCCTTTCCTTCTCGTGTGCTCCCATTGCATTTTGTTCACATTTGTATGTGCATCTATTGCCAACATGATTTACTTTTATGTCCTACAAATTGTAAGTTTCTGGAGGACAGGGACTATATTTTGTTCATTTTTGCATTTTTCATAGCCCATGAATATTTGATTGTTGAATATAACTGAATTGACTATAATTTTTTGTAGAGATGGGGTTTTGCCGTGTTGCTCAGGCTGGAATGCCCTATTTTAAGATGAGGAAATATATGTATATTTTTTTCTGAGATGGAGTCTCACTCTGTCACCCAGGTTGGAGTGCATTGGCACTATGCAACCTCTGCCTCCTGGTTTCAAGAGATTCTTCTGGCTCAGCCTCCCAAGTAGCTGGGACTACAGGCGCACGCCACCACGCTTGGCTAATTTTTGTATTTTTAGTAGAGACGAGGTTTCACCATATTGGCCAGGCTGATCTCAAACTCTTGAACTCGTGAGCCACCCAACTTGGCCTCCCAAAGTGCTAGGATTACAGGTGTGAGCCACTATGCCCAGCAGAGAAAATCTCATGAAACTAGCATATTCAAAAGGCTCATCAAATTTTGTAGGTTAATTAACAACCATAACTGTTATGAACTTTGATTTTTTCACAGGCTAACCTTTTTTTACTTCAGAGAATGCTAATTACTACTGTTGGGAAATAAAAATTAACTCAGACAAACTGAGTGAGTGTCATTTTGCCAGCATTATATTTATAAATTGGGAATTTAAAGGACAGTTTCTTAAACAGAATGCATGAGCATCTGTCTTTTTGTGTCTCATTCTGCAAATGATTCCCAATAAGTAATAATGAATCCCATGTAGTGAAAGCAAGACTGTATTGACTCTTCTGATATTTTCTCCTAGATGTTCAATTATTTACACTGCTTCTTGAAAGTTTTCCACAGTCTTGGCACATAATGCTTATTTTTCTGGGCTAAAAACTCATGCAGCCATGCATGGAGTTAGGATTTTCAGTCTTTTATCACTTATTTGGCTGCTTGGTTGGAGTTTACGCTAAAGTGCTTAGCCCTGCCCATACACACTTCCTATGGCAGCCTTTAGAAAGAGGTAGAGGAGGCGGGGAGTAGTGGTTCATGCCTGTAATCCCAGAACTTTGGGAGGTTGAGGCAGGTAGATCATCTGAGGTCAGGAGTACATGACCAGCCTGGCCAACATGGTGAAATCCTGTCTCTACTAAAAATAGAAAAAAATAGCTAGGTGTGGTGGCAGACATCTGAAATCCCAGCTACTTGGGAGGCTAAAGCAGGAGAATTGCTTGAACCTGGGAGGCGGAGGTTGCAGTGAGCCGAGATTGTGCCAATGCAGTCTAGCCTGAGTGACAGAGTGAGACTCTGTCTCAGGAAAAAAAAAAAAAAAAAGAAAGAAAAGAAAAGAAAAGAAAGAAAGAGGTAGAGGGGGAATGAGATGATGTGCCACTTTGTTTAGATGCTGTCATTTTCATAACAGAACCTTAAACTACGTTCCTCCTGGTTAGTATACAAAGCTTATAAATTAATCAGCATCTCCATGTTTCTGCCCTTCAGTTTTGGCCAGTAACAGTGACCTTGAATTCTCTACCAAGTGATAGTTATCAAGTGTGCTATAATGAGAAATGTTGTTTTGGTAGGACTGTAAAAGACCTGCATGCAAGGTCTCCATTCCTACAAATCAGAGACGTCAGCTAGGTGGTTGTAGGTAGCCACTCACCCATCCTGTACCCACGATAAACATTGTTAATCAATCACAGAACTTTTTCTTTCTGAGTATGGACTCAGCCACAGAAGTTCACAATATAGTTTATTTAGGCAGCTAATATGAATGGATGAGAGTTGACATGCAAATTGAAACCTACTTGTCATGCTGGGGAACAGCGATCTAAATGCTACCATGGATTAAGCCAGACCGATCCGGAAGTGTGTACAATCTGTGGAGTTGAACAGGAAAGTTTGGATAGTCATAGAATTGACTTAATGCACTGTGCTTTATGATTGTAACGGTAGCTTACATTGAAGGAAACTGTGTGTAAATCTTTAGGACATTTATTTCCCACTTAGCTCACAACCTTATCTTTATGAGGATTCAGGGTTTCTTTTGGCACTGAAAATCAAGAAAATCTGGAGTTCTCAAAATCAATCAAGCAAACAAAACTTTGACTTTCACTTTATGAACACTGGGCACAGTGGCTCATACCTGTAATCTCAGCACTTCGGGAGGCTAAGTGGGCTGATCACCTGAGGTCAGGAGTTCAAAACTAACCTGGCCAATATGGTGAAACCCCGTCTCTACTAAAAAATTTTAAAAAATTAAAAAAATTAGCCGGGCATGGTGGTGTGTGTCTGTAGTTCCAGCTATTCAGGTGGCTGATGCATGAGAATCCCTCGAACCCTGGAGGTGGAGGTTGCAGTAAGCCAAGATGATGCCACTGCACTCCAGCCTGGGCGACAGACCGAGACTCTGTCTCAAATAACAATAATAATAATAATATTTTATGAACACTGGAAAACCTTAAAATGATGGTCATTCTGTCTTCATTCAGAAGCTTAGAGCCGAATCTCCGGCCTGCCTTTAACAAGGACATTTTCTTCTGTGCTAAGAAGGAAAAAGTTCAGGCTTGCTTACTTGTTTATTTTATCATTAGCTACATTATTATCTTTCCGTTAAGCTTCCCTTTCCTTGATTCCTTCAGCTATTTCTTTTATCCAATATTGTCTTTAATTTTCTAAACTGCCTCAAATCATTTGTGGGAGAAGAGGAGCTGTTGCTAACTACATAAAAATGAACACAGTAACTTAATACAAACCATATTTGGTGCCAATTTTTGTTTCTGTTTTCAGGCAAGAAATGTCTTACATTTGAAACATTTTATATAAATGAGGCAGAATTCTCAGGGTCAGGGTGAACTTAATAAAAATGTTTTGTGGGAAAATTGTTCTTTTCTCTGTGGTCCTTCTAGCTCAACTTTGTGAATGTTCCCACTGTCTTCAAGGCAGAAATAGAATGGAAGATGAGAAAAGAAGGGAACTAATATGTGATTCTAAAATCTCTACTGTTAAAAAAAACAAAAGTAAAATCTTTATTGCTGGCAGATGAAGAATTATATGTAGCAAATCTTGCTGCTATGAGGGGAAAAAAGGGTAGCTCTATAAACTAGTTAAAAGGGCATACAAACAGTGAAGATGTATTATGTAAGAGACTGCAGTAAGTACTATAAATGTGGCTTCCTGTGTTTCCTGCCTAGAAATATCCTACTAATCAGATCAAGAAAGCCTGGCTATGGAAAAATATGACATCCTGGCCGGGTGCGGTGGCTCACCTCTGTAATTCCAGCACTTTGAGGCCCAGGTGGGTGGATCACCTGAGGTCAGGAGTTCACGACCAGCTTGGCCAACATGGTGAAATCCCATCTCTACTAAAAATACAAAAAATTAGCTGGGTATGGTGGTGCATGCCTGTGATCCCAACTACTCGGGATGCTGAAGCAGGAGAATTGCTTGAACCCAGGGGTGGAGGTTGCAGTGAGCCGAGATCATGTCATTGCACACTAGCCTGGGCAACAAGAGTGAAACTCTGTCTCAAAAAAAAAAAAAAAAAAAAAAGGAAAAAAGAAAAAAAAACATGGTATCCTAAATAACCACTATGCTTGATGACATATCGGATTTACATTCTAGTTCAAGCTTATCTCAGCTTGAAGCAGAGTACCTAGCAGTTCATAGAGTAGTACTTGAATAGCACTGACTTCTATCATTTATAGTTTAGTTCCTGGATATAACTGAGCAGTCACTGAACAGATAAAGGAATTGATGAATCATAAAGTCATTCATTTAACAATATGTAAAGGGTATCTGCTGATATCCAGGTACTGTGTTAACTGCCAGCACTACAAAGTTGGACAGATTGGTCAGAGTCCCTGCTCTTAAGGAATTTACATTCTAGTAAACAACCAACCAACAAATAATGAAATTATTTCAAATACTGACAAACACAATGAAGAAAATAAAATAGATAATAGAGATGGAGAGATGAAGCTGTTGCTCAAAGTGTATTTTTTTTTTTAAGACGAAGTTTCACTTTGTCAGGTTGCAGTGAGCTGAGAGTGTTCCCACTGTTTTCAAGGCAGAAATAGAATGGAAGGTGAGAAAAGAAGGGAACTAATATGTGATTCTAAACACAGTAACTTAATACAAACCATATTTGGTGCCATTTTTTGTTTCCATTTTCAGGCAAGAAATGTCTTCCATTTGAAACATTTTATAAAATGTTTATATTTTATATAATGTTCCCTACTTGGGAGGCTGAGGCAGGAGAATCACTTGAACCTGGGAGGCGGAGGTTGCAGTAAGCCGAGATGATGCCATTGCACTCCAGCCTGGGCAACAAAAAAGAAAATTCAGAAAAAAAAGAAAAAGAAAAAGAAAGAAAACCAGTTTTTATCTTATGAACAGTGAAAACCTAAAAATGATTGCTATTTCCTCTTTTCTATGGCTATTCAACAAGCTGGAGTGCAGTAGCACGATCTGCGCTCACTGCAACCTCTGCCTCCTGGGTTCAAGTGATTCTCCTGCCTCAGCTTCCTAAGTAGCTGGGATTAGAGATGCCTGCCAGCATGCCCAGCTAATTTTTGTATTTTTAGTAGAGACGCAATTTTGCCATGTTAGCCAGGCTGATCTCGAACTCCTGACCTCAGGTGATCCGCCCATCTCGGCCTCCCCCAGTGCTGGGATTACAGGCGTGAGCCACTGGCCTGGCCTCAAAGTGTCTTTTATAGAACCTCAGGATTGCATCTCCTGGGAGCTTGCTTGAAATCTAGAATCTCAAGCCACATCTCAGAACCACTGAGTCAGAGTCTGCGTTGTAACATGATCCTCCAGTGATCTCTGGGCACAGTGCATATTGAGAGGCTCCAGATACAACTTCAGGTATGGTTGTCAGGAAAAACATATCTAAAGAGGTGACATTTTAGCTAAGTACTGAATAATGAGAAAACTCCAGCCATGTAAAGATCTGCGTAAAGAGTGGTGCAAACAATGGGAACAATAGAAGAAAATGTTCAGAGACAGGTATGAATATGGGAAGACCAGTATAGGTGGATCAGAGTGAGAAAGGGACCTTGAACTCTCTACTGTCTGACATTTGTCAAGAACCCTGTAGTGAGAATTTGTTGATTTTGAGTGACTGCACAAAAGTTCTACATGCAAGACCTCTATTTCTTCAAAGCAGAGGTACCAAGTAGGTTTTTGCATGCAGCCATTTACCTATCTTACACCCACAGCATTGTTAATTGAGCACAGAACTTTTTCTTTCTGAGCCTGGACAAAGCCCCAAAACTTCTTAATATAGTTATTCAGGCAGCTATTACAAATAGATCAGAGCTAACATGTGAGTTGAAACCCATCCTGGGGAAAGATGATCTAAATGCTACCCTGGATTAAGCCAGACCATTGAGGGCCTGTGTATTCAAGTGAACAGAAATATTTTGATGGTTCATAGAATTTTTTTTTTTTTTGAAATAGGGTCTCAGTTTGTTGCCCAGGCTGTAGTGCAGTGGTGTGATCACTGCTCACTGCAGCCTCAACCTCCCTAGACTCAGGTGATCCTCTCACTTCAGCCTCCTGAGTAGCTGGGACTACAGGTGTACATGACCACGCTCGGCTAATTTTTGTATATTTTGTAGAGATGTGATTTTACCATGCTGTCCAGGCTGGTTGAACTCCTGGGCTCAGGCAATCCTCCTGCCTTGGCCTCCCAAAGTACTGGGATTAGAGGTGTGAACCACTGCACCTGGCCATTTCATAGAATTGATTTAATGCACTGTGCTTTGTGATTGTGCCAACAGTTTTCACTGAGGGGATTTGGGTGTCACTCCTTATGACACATAGTTCCCACTAGGCTCACTACATAATCTTGATGAGGAAACTATATTTCTCTCAGGACAAAAATTCAAGAAAAACTGCTTCTATAAAAACAAAACACCCGGGCATGGTGGCTCACACCTATAATCCCAGAACTTTGGGAGGCTGAGGCAGGAGGATGACCTGAGGTCAGGAATTCAACACTAGTCTGGCCAACATGGTGAAACCTCGTCTCTGCTAAAATACAAAGTTGGGCATGGTGGCGGACACCTTTAATCCCAGCTACTTGGGAGGCTGTGGCAGGAGAATCGTTTGAAATTGGGAGGCGGAGGTTGCAGTGAGCTGAGATTGTGCCATTGCACTCCAGCCTGGGTGACAAGAATGAAATTTAAAAAAAAAAAGAAAAAAAGAAAGAAAGAAAGAAAACCAGTTTTTATCTTATGAACAGTGAAAACCTAAAAATGATTGCTATTTCCTCTTTTCTATGGCTATTCAACAGCTTAGTTAGGGTCAAATTTCTGGCCTACTTCTGACAACTGTTCTGGATCTGATGGAGTGCAAACGAATGTTAATTTTATCATTGGCCACATCATTCTCTTTCCATTAAGCTCTTTTTTCCTTGGTTCCTTCTCCTCTTTTTTAAAGCTAGTAATGTCTATATTTTAGTAAGCTGCCTCAAATCATTTGTGGAAGAAGGTGAGGTAGAACTACTTGTATAAAAATCAAGTCAGTAATTTATATAGGCTGTATTTGAACCAATTTCTGTGAATTCATTTTTCAGGCAAAAAATGACTGACAGTTGAAACATTTTATAAATGAGGCAGAGTTCTCAGGGTCAGGGTGAGCATAATGAAAGTGTTCTGTTGAAAGTTGCTCTTTTCTCTGTGTTCTTTCTAACCCACATTTTTAATATTCTCACTGTCTTCAAGCCAGAAATGCAAGGGAGGGTGGGAAGAGAAGAAAAAAGCACTGTGTGATCATAAAATCTTTATTGTTGGCATATGAAGCAGTACAAGTAGCAAATTTTACTTCTAGAAAGGAGGGGAAATTATATCTTTCTATACATGTGGAAGAGTAGATATTCAGTTAAGATTTATTGATAATTTATTGTGTAAAGAAATGTACTAAGTACTATAAAAGTGGCTTCCTATGTTTACTACCGCAAAATATTCCTACTAATGGGATCAAGAAGACCAAAGATTACCAAGTCCTTTTCCACCTATCAACATTTTTTCACATCTTCCCCAATTTTGTCATCCAAACCCAAGTTGGGACAAGTTCAGACTGTAAGCTCCTTGAGGCTTGTCTTATTTGTCAGGGGAGCATGTACTCATGAATGAGTCAGAGATTTATGTACACAGGGAAAGAAGGCTGGTTATGGCTTCTTCGTATTTTTCACGTGGACCCAGAGTTGTAAATGGAGGGAGGAAGGATAGCAGAGTAATCTCAAAGCACAAAGTGGGGGTGATGTCTCCACAGTCCCTTGGCAGCAACGGGGCACTGGGTGCCTAGGAAAGGCCATCTAGAGGAGACATCAGGAAGTAGAGGAATTCTGTTATTTTCCACTCATCTGCTTAGCATTTAAGGTCGGCTAAGAGGCTAGAAGGAACACGTCCACGGCTCTGCTTTAAAGGATATGAAAACTGGGCTGAAAGGCACACGAGTCCACAGTTCGAGTTCAGAGGACATAAAAACTGGTTCAAGGAAACTCCGGTAAGTTGGACATGAAAACTAGCGGGAAAGGAAACGTTCAGTGTTTGTTTCCCTACTGAGTCACCTGTTCCCAGCACATCAAGTCGTGGTGTTTGGAGATGGAAGGAACGGAGGTAAAGTCACTTTTTAGATGAGGCCCTGGTCTAGTTTCAATGCACAAATGCGGCCAGCGGCGAGCAGGAGAAGGGAGGATTAGTCCGGCGGGGGGGCGGGGGCGGGGCCAGAGCGGGGCTCAGAGGCGTGGCCCAGGCTAGAGGGACGAGCCCAGGCGGAGCGGAGAGGCGGGGCTAGGACTGAGCAGTGGGATGGGGGTGTGGTCCGGGAGAGACGGGCGTGGCTGTGGCTAAAGTAGTATGGCCAGTGTGGAGGGCGAGACTGGCATGGTTTGGTAGGGCGTTACCAGGGCGGTACGTACGGGCGTAGTAGGGCGTGGATCTGTCAGATGGGGGCGTGGCCTCGGTTGAGGGCCGTGGTCCGTGTGTGTGGGGCGTGACGGGGCACGAGGGGGCGTAGCTCTGATGGCTGGGCGTGCAGGCTGCGGATACCCGGAGGTGGGCGAGCCGCTAAGTTCCTGATCTGGAAAGACGCTCAGGTAAGGACGGGTGGCCCAGAGGAGTGGAGGGGACAACAGGGGCGGGCCGATCCAGATAGGGCTGTGATTCTTTCCACTACTCTTCCCCACGCCGCACCAGGTCCGGGAGCTAGGAGAGCTGTTGATCCTGCGAGTATTGTCTGGGTCCCGGCGGGGCGCCCCGGAGTACTGAGTGGGGCCTAAGAGGGTATCGAACTCCTCCACCCCAGCCCTCTTCCTCCACTATGAAACTTACCAAACGGCTGTCATCCTTCAAGGTTCTTTGCACAGGACGCAATAACAGCTGTTCCAGAGAATGGGGAGAGGCGGGGGCGGCGGAGGGCAGTTCCTTGAGAGGTGGTGTTGCCAAGGTTGGTTGAATCTAAATAACTCCAGAAAGTTCAGCCTTCTGCGAAATAGATAGAGACGGGGATAAGGGCGACAAATCTGACGTTGCTGTTCTAGAAACCGAGGCGCAGTAAACTGGGACTCCCTCAGATTTGCATCGTATCGGCACCGCCTGCTATGTCAGGGGCTGCAGAGACTCACAGCCACACCCAAGACAGGGGATTAGCATCACAACTGTGCCATGCGAGCAAATCTGAGCCTTCTTCACTCTACAGTTCTTCTTCTGGCCTTTTTGTTTTGCGCTCAGCCCTAAAGCTGAAGGAGAGGAACCTCCAAAATACAAACTTTGTTGGTTGTCCCGATTCTTGTGGCATTCAGTGTTATATACTTCTGCCCCGAGGCTTGTGGCAATTCATTAATATTGATGTCAGTGCCCCTCTCTCCAGCGTATTTTCACTAGGAAAGTTTGAGGGATAAAGGGAGTTAATGTGTACACCTTAGTTTGAAAAGAACTTATTCTCTGTTAGCCACTGAAAACTGTATTGCTTTCTGCTTCCCGTTCGTCGTTTACTGATAATCCGGCCCCATCACTCTGCTGTTTAAAAGTCTTGATAGAGTATGGAGACAAGTAGCCCAATTTCTTTCCTTCCTTCCTTCCTTCCCTTCTTTCTTTCTTTCTTTCTCTTTCTTTCTTTCTTTCTTTCTTTCTTTCCTTCCTTCCTTCCTTCCTTCTCTCTCTCTCTCTCCTTTTCTTTTCTTTGCTTTTCTTTCTTTTTGAGACGAAGTCTCACTCTGTCGCCCAGGCTGGAGTGCAGTGATGCCATCTCGGCTCACTGCAATCTCCGCCTCCCGGGTTCAAGCAATTCTCTTGCCTCAGCCTCCCGGGTAGCTGAGACCACAGGCACACGCTGCCATGCCCGGCTAATTTTTTGTATTTTAGTAAAGATGGCGTTTCACTGTGTTGCCCAGGCTGGTCGCGAACTCACGCAATCTGCCCACCTTGACCTCCCAAAGTGCTGGATTACAGGCGTGAGTCACCGCGCCTGGCAAGTAGCCCTATTTCTGTGGTAAGAGAAGCTGTCCCAGACCACATCCCTGAATTGTCCCTGCATATCCCTAAGGAGTGGCCACTCTTCGTGGGTATGTTGGAAATGGAAAACCGTAAAGCTTTCTAGGAATTTTCACTTTTACTCAGGTTTTTTGTTTTTTGTTTTGGTTTTTTTTTTCACCTCAGCACCATGTTTGGAATTCACTGAAATGCCAAAAGCAACCAGGGCACCGTTCTCTGTGCCTGTACACACCTGCCCTGTTCTCCCTGGAGCCAGGCAAAAAAGCTGCAACCACTCACAGTTAGAACGCAGTAAAGATTGAGTGAATTGTGAGTGAATAAATGAATATTTGGGAAATTTGACGGAAAGGGGAAAATACATTTCATCTCATTGGTAGCACTGGGCAATTAATTGCAGCACACAGAGCAGTTATTAGAAATATATTTTGAAACCTTTGGCTACCACACATTGGGATCATGCTCCCAGGGAAGAAGTGGGTGAGAGGAGGAAGCTGAGCTTTCTCAGTCAAGATATTGCAACATAATCTCTATTTAGATTTCAGGGAATTACAAAAGGCTTGTTTCCTTTTGCAATGGGAGATAAGAAAAGGAAGGGTCAATCTGTTGAGAATCAGGGAATTGTTTCCAATGTAATTGTTACCTTTAGTCAGAGTACATTTTTTGTTGTTGTTGTCTGTTTTGCCTACATATAAGTGGCTTCATCAGGCAGAGTTCAAGATACTTGTCATTTAATAAACACAAGATTTATGAATGATTCATTGAGGTCTTTCAGAGTCTTTGTTTCCACACATTTCTAAGTCTGGAATCAGGTAACGGGCAGGTTAGCAAAATACAAGGATATACATAAATCATCAGTGATTGCAAAGAGCATATAGCATAGAAAGCTCCCCTGTGGCCCATCCAGCCCAGGGACCCATCTTTATGGACAAACTTATGTACGAACAGATTCTCCATGAAATACAGTAATGTATGGTACTAGTTGATTGTCATGTGCTATGTTTGATGGTTAAACATTACTTTTGGTTTCACAAACTTGGCTTTTATGAATGCAGTGAGTAAGTTTAAATAACTGTTAATAAACTATTACTTTTAACTTAACAGAGAGGATAGACCTTAGGCCTGAGCAAAAATAACTAAATGTGTTTTTATAGGTATTGCAACCTAGCATTAGCTAAATTGAATTTCTGTTTACTTGGATTTTCCTGGAACCTCCTCACTTGGATCTTCCATGGTCTATTCCTTCCTTGATTGCCTTTGCTGTTCCTTCTCCGTCTCAGCATCCTTCATGGCTCCTTTTTGTTAGTCTCCCTTGATACACCTATAGCTGCTGGGAGCAGGGAATTCTCCTTCTGTCTATAGCTTCCTGACTGCTCCTGAGCACCAGAGCTGTGTTGCTAACTCTCTCCTAGACCTTTCCTGTCAGCTGTCCCATTGGCACCTTAAATCCAATATTATTAGTGGGCTGGGTACCATGGCTCATGCCTGTAATCCCAGTACTTTGGGAGGCCGAGGCAGGTGGATTATTTGAGGCCAGGAGTTCGAGATCAGCCTGGACAACATGGCGAAATACTGTCTCTACCAAATATACAAAAATTAGCTGGACATGGTGGTGCTCCTGTGGTCCCAGCTACTTGGGAGGCTGAGGTTGGAGCATCACTTGAGCATGCGAGGTGGAGAGTGCAGTGAGCCAAGATCGTGCCACTGCACTCCAGCATGGGTAACAGAGACCCCATATCATTCTGTTGTTGTTGTTGTTGTTGTTGTTGTTGTTGTTGAGATGAAGTCTTGCCCTGTCACTGAGCACCAAGGCTGGAGTGCAATAGTGCGATCTCAGCTCACTGTAACCTCGGCCTCCTGCCTCAGCCTCCCGAGTAGCTGGGCTTATAGGCACGCACCACCACGCATGGCTGATTTTCATATTTTTAGTGGAGGTGGGGTTTTGCTATGTTGGCCAGGCTGGTCTGGAGCTCCTGCCCTCCAATAATCTACCTGCCTTGGCCTTCCAAAGTGCTGGGATTACAGGCATGAACATCCATGCCTGACCCGGAGACCCCGTCTCAAAAATACATATATATATGTGTGTGTGTGTATATATATGTGTGTGTGTGTATATATATATCTATATATATACATATATATATATATCTCCAATATGATTAGATGTATGACCTGCCATCTTTCCCTTCCCTGTTTCTCATGACAAGTTCTCTCTTTTTAATTTTTATTTTTAATTTTTTTTGAGATGGAGTCTCACTCTGTTGCCCAGGCTGGAGTACAGTGGTGTGATCTTGGCTCACTGCAACCTCCGCCTTCCAGGTTCAAGCAATTCTCTGCCTCAGCCTCACGAGTAGCTGGGACTACAGGCACACGCCACCACGCCTGGCTAATTTTTGTATATTTAGTAGAGACAGGGTTTCACCATCTTGGCCAGGCTGGTCTTGAACTCCCGACATCGTGATCTACCTGCTTTGGCCTCCCAAAGTGCTGGAATTACAGGCATGAGCCACTGTGCCCTGCCTGACAGGTTCTATTTTTCTCTTCAGGGATTCATCTTCGTTCTACTGCCAGCATCACTCCAGCCATTAAATCATGAGGTCTTCCACCACTTCTTCCTTTTTTTTCTCCTTTAACTGAGTGCCAGAGCCCACATTTTAAAAATCGCAATGGCTGTCTCTTGAATATCAAGTCACCGAGGCAGGTGGATCATTTGAGGCCAAGAGTTTGAGATCAGCCTGCACAACATGGCGAAATCCCATCTCTACCAAAAATACAAAAATTAGCCAGACATGGTGGTACACCTGTGGTCCCAGCTACTTGGGAGGCTGAGGTGGGAGCTACTTGGAAGGCTGTCCAACTCTACTGTCACTACCCAGTTCAGTGCTTCATATTCTTTCACTCAGATTACTGGAGTTTCATTTTAAATTCCTCATGCTTAAACCTGAGCTACTTATTTCCCACCCAAAACCTGTTTCTCCCACTGTCTTCCCTATCTCAGTTCATAGTAACTTTATCTTTCCGCTTGTGTAGACCAAGAATCTTCCAGTAATCCTTAACTCCTTTCTTTCACATCTTATGGACTGTATATTCAAGATATATCAAAAATCCAACCACTTCTTACCACCTCCACTGTGACATCTGTTGATTAGTTCAATCAAGCCTTGGATTATCCTAAAAGGTTTTCCTGCTTCTTTCCTACTTCCTAATTCTTTCCTGTCCCTGTCTCTACTCCCCAAGGCAATTTTCAATAGGACATGATCTCAGCTCACTACAACCTCCATCCCCCAGGTTCAGGTGATTCTCCTGCCTCAGCTTCCTGAGTAGCTGGGATTACAGGTGACTGCCGCCATGCCCGGCTAATTTTTGTATTTTTAGTAGAGATGTAGTTTCACCACGTTGGCCAGGCTGGTCATGAACTCCTGACCTCCAGTGATCCTCTCCTCCTGCCTCGGCCTTCCAAAGTGCTGGGATTACACACATGAGGCACCATGCCTGGTCTGAGTGATCTTTTAAAAATGTAAATTGGATTATGTTACTGCTCTGCTCAGAAACCTCCATTGTCTCCCCATTTCACTTAGAGCAGTGGTTTTCAACCTGTGGTAACCCTACTCCCCTCCCCCAGGGGACATCTGGCAGTATCTAGATAATTTTTGTCTTCACAACTCTAGTATAGGGTGGAACTGGCATCTATTGGATGCTAGCCAATACCAATGCTGCTAAACACCCTGCAATGCACAGGACATTCCCCCACCACCAAGAGTCATTTGTTCAAAAATGTCAACAGTGCCAAGACTGAGAAACCTTAAAGAAAGAACCCTTGCAATAGCCTGGAAGTCTTGATCTGTCATCCATTACCTATGGACCTCATCTCCTACTGCCTTCCTCCTGGCTCACTCTATTACCATATTGGCCTCCTTACTATCTCCCTTGAATATGCCAGACATATGCCCACTTCAGGGTCTTTGCCCAGGCAATTCCTCATGCCTGAAATGCCCTTCCTTTAGATAGTCATGTAACTAATTCCCTACCTCTTCCAATCCTTTGCTCAAATTTTATCTTCTCAACAAGGCCTCCTGTGAGCAATATATTTAAAAATATAACACCCTTTCCCAAGTGGCGCTCCAAATTCATCTTACCCTGATCCACTTTTTACTGGACATATTCAAATTGTCTCTACAACTGACTTATTTATTACATTTGTTGTTTATTATCTGTGTCCCCCTACTAAAATGTGAGCTCCACAAGGGTAGGGACTTTGCTGTGTTCCCCAATGAACCTAGAACCATGTTTGACACTTAATAGATATTCGATTGATATCTTAATGAAAAGAAGAATAAAAGAGTGATGAATTGAATGAAGGATGGTTAAAGGAATCACCTCCTCCCTGACTTTCCCGGCCCCACTCGTTCCCATCCATTATCACTGCTTTCTCCCGTACACGTGGAATAATATCCAAAAGCCTTCCAGTCTCTTGGAAGTTCATATTCCCCAAATTAATCTCAAATCCTCATCTAGCCCCACCTCCTGTTGCATCCCCTGGTCATCTGTTTGGCCAGTGCATTGACAAATATTAATAGCAGACTTGGAATGATGGGAAGTTCAGAAATACCCTTGGCTTGCTTTCAAAAAAAACAGGTTTGAGGTTTGTCGGGTTTTGTTTTTGTTTTGTCTAAAGAAGAAAAAGGAAAATATTCAGAGTCAGGGTCCCTTGCAGTGAGATCAGCACTATTCTGGGGCACAGATAGAGGTTCAGACTTTCGGATCACTACAAGTGTGGAGGAGAATGACTGAGAGGGTGAAGGTGAGGGAGAAGTCAGGCCCTCTGGAGCCCTCCTGCACTGTAGCCCTAGAGAGCCAGTCTGGATGTACAGGAGAAACTTCCTCTAGGCTAGGTATTATAAAAATATAACGCCCTCTCCCAAGTGGTGGCCTCCAGCCTCGGTGTTATGCAGACAGTGTGATTGCAGAATGCAGGGCAATCCTCAAGGCATGACCATGGCCCTGGACATCAGCCCCAGCCTGCTATGCCTCAGTGCTTTCCTGATGGCTCTCTGTGGAGCAGAGTCAAGGGTCACTTACCAGACTTCTCTGAGTGCCATGCTAACAGGCCTCAGAGCCCCACACAGCCTCTTGTGCAGAGCCCTGTGCCTTAGCCTTGTGTGTGTTCACTCATCTGTTTGTACAGCTCTCCTGGCTGGCAGGCATGTCCTTGGCCATGTCTTATCACAACCTTCCCTTTGAAGATAGAGCCCACAGGCCCTTTCTGTTGACTTTGCATTGTACTTGCCATCATCTTCCCAAAAATTACTATATCTCGTTCTCACTCGATTGTGAGCAAGAAAGGAGGCCTTTTCCACTTGCTTGCCCACATCCCCCTGACACTGGAAGTGTTTATTGAATAAACCGAAGGTTCTGACCATTTTGACCCCAATTGTCCTCTTCAGCCTTGGGGACTAATCATCCCCTGCCACCTCCTCATCATCGCTGAAGTTTCCCCTGTTCATCCCTCTGCCTTTGCCTCCCTGTTAAACTGTCTCTCTCCTATGATACATTTTTCAAATGCCACCCTTTCCTGAAACTTAGAGCCTCTGCCCCATATATGCTCATTGCACTAAATCAAGGCTGTCATCGTGTCCATCTTTGATTAAGAAATATCTGTTTATGGCCAGGCATGGTGGCTCACGCCTTTAATCCCAGTACTTTGGGAGCCCGAGGTGGGCAGATCACCTGAGGTCAGGAGTTTGAGACCAGCCTGGCCAACATGGTGAAACCCTATCTCTACTAAACATACAGAAATTAGCTGAGCATGGTGGCAGGTGCCTGTAATCCCAGTTACTTTGGAGGCTGAGGCAGGAGAATTCCTTGAACCCAGGAGGCAGAGGTTGCAATGAGCCGAGATCGCACCACTGCACTACAGCCTGGGTGACAGAGCAAGACTTTTTCTCAGAAAAAAAAAAAAAAAAAAAGAAAAGAAATATCTGTTTAATTATGCTAAGTAAAATGAGCCAGTCACAGAAGGACAAATACTATACGATCCTAGTTATGGGAGGTACCTAGAATAGGCAAATACACAGAGACATAAAGTAAAAGAGAGGTTGTCAGGGGTTAGGGGATAGAGGAGGAGTTCATGTTTAGTGAGTGCATAGTTTATGTTGGGAATATGAAAACGTTTTGGTTACAGATGGTGATGATGGTTGCACAACATTATGAATGTATTTAATGCTACTGAATTTGTACATTTACAGCTGGTTAAAATAACTATTATGTATATTTTATCACAATTTTTAAAAGGTAACAAAGAAGTATTTGTTTAAATAGTTTTTCCTTGTAGAGTGCAAGCTTGTGGGAGTGGAGAAAGAGCATGATCTTCTCATCTTATACAAGCACAGTGCTTGACATGAGATAATCACTCACTATTGCTTCAGTTCAGGAATGGAAATCAGTGGGAAGGAAGCACAATTAAGGCAAGGTTTCCCCATATCTTTTAGGAGGTTTTGAAATTACATTTTAATGCCAAATCAGTTTTATCAGAGGGAATCCTGATTAGTTGCAATTGTTTGTTTGGAGTATTTATTTGGCTTTAAAAAAAAAAAGAAAATGATATTAAAAGTCATCCAAAATGACTATTTTGTTAACTTTTTGCATTTATACGATGGGTAGCATTTTAACAAAATCAATTTGATTAATAATAACTTTTATTTATATAACAGCAGCTTTTTCAGAGAGCTTTCATAGCTTGAACCATTTGAAGCCACAGAAAGCGTCAACTTCTTGTAATTGAGCAACTATATTTCCTGCTTCTTGGGTTCTAGATTCTTGCATAAATTTAAGGATATACTTTAGGCATTAATCTTAAGCATTTCAGTTCATATTATTGTAACCGCTCAAGAGGTTTTTCCTGCCTGCTACACAAAGAAAGACCATGGCATTGTAACCGCCTAGTGGATTCACCTTGCCTGCTGCCTGGACAGAACTGATTTACCAAGACAGGGAAATTGCAATGGAGAAAGAGTAATTCACACAGAGCCAGCTGTGTGGGATACTGGAGTTTGATTATTACTCAAATCAGTCTCCCCGAGCATCCAGGGATCAGAGTTTTTAAAGATAATTTCTCAGGTAAGGGCTTGGGAAGTGAGGAGTGCTGATTGCTCAGGTTGGAGATGGAATCATAGTGAGTAGAAGTGAGAGTTTCTTGCTGTCTTTTGTTCCTGGATGGGATGGCAGAACTGATTAAGCCAGATTACCAGTCTGGGTGGTGTCAGCTGAGCCGTTGAGCGCAGGGTCTGCAAAATATCTCAAGCACTGATCTTAAGTTTTACACTAGCAATGTTATCCCAGGGAGCAATTTGGGAAGGTTCAGACTCTTGGAACCAAAAGCTGCACAACCACTGAACTGTAATTTCTAATCTCGTAGCTAAGTTGTTAGTCCTGCAAAGGCAGACTGGTCCCCAGGCAAGAAGGGGATCATTTTCGGAAAGGGCTGCTATCAGTTTTGTTTCAGAGTCAAACCATGAACTGAATTCCTTCCCAAAGTTAGTTCGGCCTATGTCCAGGGATGAACAAGGACAACTTAAAGATTAGAAGCAAGTTGGAGTTGATTAGGTTTGATTTCATTTACTGTCATAATTTCCTCAGTTATAATTTTGTAAAGGCAGTTTCAGCATTGCAGTAAAGAAAGAATTTAAGTAGACATGAGGCCGGCCACGCCATGTGGGAGATGGAATTAGTACTCAAATCATCTCCTCCAAAGCTCATAGGTTAGGGGTTTTTCAAAGGCAGTTTAGGGGAATGGGTAGAAGTGGCTAGGCTTGCTGCTGATTGTTTGAGGAGGAGATGAAATCATAGTGTCCTCTTGCAAGCTGAATTGCTTCTGGATGGGGCCACAGGAGTGGGGTTACTGGGTCCAGGTGGAGCCATGGGTGTCAGACATGCCAAAAAAACTGAAAAGATATCTTCAAAAGCCAATCTACAGTAGTGGTATTATCTACAGGAATGGCTGGCAATCTATGTCTACACCTTAGCACAACCACGGGCCACATGTGGCCCGGGATGGCTTTGAATGTGGCCCAGCACAAATTTGTAAACTTTCTTAAAATTTTCTTATGAGTTTTCCATACAGGAGTGGTTAAAGTAATATTCTTTTTAAGAAAAAAAAAAAAAAAAAACATTGTGAGTTTTTTTGTTGTGTTTTTTTTTTTTAAAGCTCATCAACTATTGTTAGTCTTAGTGTATTTTATGTGTGGTCCATGACAATTCTTCTTCCACATGGCCCAGGGAATCCAAAAGATTGGACACCCCTGCCTTAGCAGAATAAGCCTCTTCTCTTCTCCCAGATTGGTGGCTTTTTATTAGCTTTACAAACGTGGTTGAGTTTTGGCCAAGGCCTATTATTTAAACTATAGCCTAGAACATGGCCGTTTAGGAACAGCTCAGGATTGCAGCTCCCAGTGAAAGCGCAGAGGGTGAGTGGACGCCGCATTTTTATTGCCCACAGACTAGGCAATTCCCAGGCGGAGGAGCTCCACAGGTCACCAGCGCGGCTGTTTCGGCCAGTGCGGCTGTGCCGGCCGGGGCCGCTGCTTTGCCCCGCGCGGCTGCTTTGTCGGCGCCCCGGAGCAGCGGTTCTCCGTACAAAATACACTGGTCCGGGTGCCCTTTTGGCTGGCGATTGTAGCCATGGGAAGTCGCCCATTTGTCTGTTTAAAAAGGGGACTGAGCAGGGAACCAGGACAGTAGATTCCAGGGCAAAAAAAAAAAAAAAAAAAAGCACCACAAACCTCAGTGTCGCTGTTTAAGCCAGCACAGTGAGTGGCCGCAGGGGAAAACAAACAGACCCCAACGCCTCTTCAACAGGCGACTGGAACACCAACTTAAAAAAGGCTCTGAGGCAGGGAGCCAGGCGATCAGGCTCGGCTGGTCCCACCCCCACAAAAGAACAGCAACCAGAAACTCTGGATTGAGAGTTTCACAGCAAGCGCAGCTGAACCCGGGAGGGTCCAGCTCTGTGGGGGAGGGGAGTCTGCCATTACCGAGGCAGCCCGCCACTACGGAGGTAGTCAGCCAATGCTGAGGCAGCCCGCCATTGCCAAGGCAACCCACCACAGCAGAGAGACTCCGCCTCAACAGAGGGGGGCCACCGTCGCCAAAGCAGTTCTAACTACAACCATATAAACAGGACTGCAGGGAAGTTCACTCGGCAGCTGGGTGGAGCCCACAGCAGCTCAGCAAAGCCTCTACAGGCAGACAGTGACTAGGCTGCCTCCTTGCTGGGCAGGGCAGCTCTGAAGGAAAAAAAAAAAAAAGAGAAGGCAGCAGCATAACGGAAACTCATAAAGCCCTAAATCCCTGGGACAGAGCACCTGGGAACAAAAAGCAGTTTATGAGTTCTGCTGCAGCAGACCTAAACGTACCTGCCCAGCAGCTCTGAATGAACAACAGAGCTCACAGCTCACCATTTGAGCTCCTATAAAGAAGAGACCGTCTCCTCAAGCAGCTCCCTGACCCCTATATATCCAAAGAGCCACCTCATAAAGGAGAGATCAGATTGACACTAGGCGGGTATCCTTCTGGGACAAAGATAGCAGAAGAAGAAAACTGGTAACAACCCTTACTGTTCAGCAGCTGCTGCAGGTGAACCCCAGGCAAGCAGGGCCTGGAGTGAACCTCAGCAGACCTACAGCAAAGGGGCCAGACCGTCAGAAGGAAAACCAAGAAACAGAAATAACCTCATCATCAACAAACAGAACGTCAATCTGAAAGATTTGAGACCCAATCTGAAAGCCAGCAACTACAAAGTCGACAGGTGGATAAATCCTTAAAGATGGGAAGAAACCAGCGCAAAAAGGATGAAAACACCTGAAACCAGAACACCTCTCCTCCTACAAGGGATCACAACTCCTCACCAGCAAGAGAACAAGGTTGGAGGGAGAATGAGTGTGATGAAATGACAGAATCAGACTTCAGAAGGTGGGTAGTAAGAAACTTCTGTGAACTTAAAGAACATGTTCTAACCAAATGCAAAGAAACTAAGAACCTTGAAAAAAGATTTAACGAAATGCTAAGGAGAATGGACAAAATAGAAAGGAATATAAGTGAATTGATGGAGCTGAAAAACGCAACACGAGAACTTCGCGAAGCATGCACAAGTATCAACAGCCGAATTGACCAAGCAGAAGAAAGGATATCAGAGGTCGAAGATCAACTCAATGAAATAAAACGGGAAGGCAAGACTGGAGAAAAAAGGGTAAAAAGGAATGAACAAAGTCTCCAAGAAATGTGGGACTATGTGAAAAGACCTAATCT
>NW_022436957.1:11580679-11589940 GCF_009761245.1 Sapajus apella
GGGAAAAAAAAAAAAAAAAAAAAGCACCACAAACCTCAGTGTCGCTGTTTAAGCCAGCACAGTGAGTGGCCGCAGGGGAAAACAAACAGACCCCAACGCCTCTTCAACAGGCGACTGGAACACCAACTTAAAAAAGGCTCTGAGGCAGGGAGCCAGGCGATCAGGCTCGGCTGGTCCCACCCCCACAAAAGAACAGCAACCAGAAACTCTGGATTGAGAGTTTCACAGCAAGCGCAGCTGAACCCGGGAGGGTCCAGCTCTGTGGGGGAGGGGAGTCCGCCATTACCGAGGCAGCCCGCCACTACGGAGGTAGTCAGCCAATGCTGAGGCAGCCCGCCGTTGCCAAGGCAACCCGCCACAGCAGAGAGACTCCGCCTCAACAGAGGGGGGCCACCGTCGCCAAAGCAGTTCTAACTACAACCATATAAACAGGACTGCAGGGAAGTTCACTCGGCAGCTGGGTGGAGCCCACAGCAGCTCAGCAAAGCCTCTACAGGCAGACAGTGACTAGGCTGCCTCCTTGCTGGGCAGGGCAGCTCTGAAGGAAAAAAAAAAAAAAGAGAAGGCAGCAGCATAACGGAAACTCATAAAGCCCTAAATCCCTGGGACAGAGCACCTGGGAACAAAAAGCAGTTTATGAGTTCTGCTGCAGCAGACCTAAACGTACCTGCCCAGCAGCTCTGAATGAACAACAGAGCTCACAGCTCACCATTTGAGCTCCTATAAAGAAGAGACCGTCTCCTCAAGCAGCTCCCTGACCCCTATATATCCAAAGAGCCACCTCATAAAGGAGAGATCAGATTGACACTAGGCGGGTATCCTTCTGGGACAAAGATAGCAGAAGAAGAAAACTGGTAACAACCCTTACTGTTCAGCAGCTGCTGCAGGTGAACCCCAGGCAAGCAGGGCCTGGAGTGAACCTCAGCAGACCTACAGCAAAGGGGCCAGACCGTCAGAAGGAAAACCAAGAAACAGAAATAACCTCATCATCAACAAACAGAACGTCAATCTGAAAGATTTGAGACCCAATCTGAAAGCCAGCAACTACAAAGTCGACAGGTGGATAAATCCTTAAAGATGGGAAGAAACCAGCGCAAAAAGGATGAAAACACCTGAAACCAGAACACCTCTCCTCCTACAAGGGATCACAACTCCTCACCAGCAAGAGAACAAGGTTGGAGGGAGAATGAGTGTGATGAAATGACAGAATCAGACTTCAGAAGGTGGGTAGTAAGAAACTTCTGTGAACTTAAAGAACATGTTCTAACCAAATGCAAAGAAACTAAGAACCTTGAAAAAAGATTTAACGAAATGCTAAGGAGAATGGACAAAATAGAAAGGAATATAAGTGAATTGATGGAGCTGAAAAACGCAACACGAGAACTTCGCGAAGCATGCACAAGTATCAACAGCCGAATTGACCAAGCAGAAGAAAGGATATCAGAGGTCGAAGATCAACTCAATGAAATAAAACGGGAAGGCAAGACTGGAGAAAAAAGGGTAAAAAGGAATGAACAAAGTCTCCAAGAAATGTGGGACTATGTGAAAAGACCTAATCTGCGTTTGATAGGCGTACCTGAATGTGACGAAGAGAATGAGTTCAAGCTGGAAAATACTCTTCAGGATATTATCCAGGAAAACTTCCCCAACCTAGCAAGGCAAGCAAATATTCAAGTCCAGGAAATACAGAGAACACCACAAAGATATTCGTCAAGAAAAGCAACCCCAAGGCACATAATCGTCAGATTCACCAGGGTTGAAATGAAGGAGAAAATACTAAGGGCAGCCAGAGAGAAAGGTCGGGTTACCCACAAAGGGAAGCCCATCAGACTCACAGCAGATCTCTCAGCAGAAACCCTACAAGCCAGAAGAGAGTGGGGGCCAATATTCAACATCCTTAAAGAAAAGAACTTTCAACCCAGAATCTCCTATCCAGCCAAACTAAGCTTCATAAGTGAAGGAAAAATAAAATCCTTTGGGAACATGCAAGTACTCAGAGATTTCGTCACCACCAGGCCAGCTCTACAAGAGCTCCTGAAAGAGGCTCTACACATAGAAAGGAACAACAAGTACCAGCTCAACTAAAGGGCAAAACAGCCAGCTAGCACCAAAATGGCAGTATCAAATTCGCACATAACAATATTAACCCTAAATGTAAATGGACTAAATGCCCCAATCAAAAGACACAGACTGGCAAACTGGATAAAAAGCCAAAACCCATCGGTGTGCTGTATCCAGGAAACCCATCTCACATGCAAGGATACACAAAGGCTCAAAATAAAGGGATGGAGGAAGATTTACCAAGCAAATGGAGAGCAAAAAAAAGCAGGAGTTGCAATTCTCATCTCTGATAAATTAGACTTTAAAGCAACAAAGATCAAAAGAGACAAAGAAGGACATTACATAATGGTAAAAGGATCAATGCAACAAGAAGAGCTAACGATCCTAAATATATAGGCACCCAATACAGGAGCACCCAGATACATAAGGCAAGTTCTTAATGACTTACAAAGAGACTTAGACTCCCACACAATAATAGTGGGAGACTTTAACACCCCATTGTCAACATTAGACAGATCAACCAGACAGAAAATTAACAAGGATATTCAGGACTTGAACTCAGACCTGGACCAAGCAAACCTAATAGACATTTACAGAACTCTCCACCCCAAATCCACAGAATATGCATTCTTCTCAGCACCACATCACACCTACTCTAAAATTGACCACATAATTGGGAGTAAATCACTCCTCAGCAAATGCAAAAGAATGGAAATCGTAACAAACAGTCTCTCAGACCACAGTGCAATCAAGTTAGAACTCAGAATTCAAAAACTAACCCAGAACCGCACAGCTTCATGGAAACTGAACAACTTGCTCTTGAATGTTGACTGGATAAACAATGAAATGAAGACAGAAATAAAGATGTTCTTCAAAACCAACGAGAATGAAGACACAACATACCAGAATCTCTGGGACACATTTAAAGCAGTCTCTAGAGGAAAATATATAGCAATAAGTGCCCACATGAGAAGCAAGGAGAGATCGAAAATTGACACCCTATCATCAAAACTGAAAGAGCTAGAGGAGCAAGATCAAAAAACCTCAAAGTCTAGCAGAAGACAAGAAATAGCTAAGATCAGAGCAGAACTGAAGGAGATAGAGACACAAAAAACCCTTCAAAACATCAATAAATCCAGGAGCTGGTTTTTTGAAAAGATCAACAAAATAGGCAGACCACTAGCCAGATTAATAAAAAAGAAAAGAGAGAATAACCAAATTGATGCAATAAAAAACGATAAAGGGGATATCACCACAGATTCCACAGAAATTCAAACCATCATCAGAGATTATTATAAACAACTCTATGCACATAAACTAATAAACCTGGAAGAAATGGATAAATTCCTGGACACTTGCCTCCTCCCAAGCCTAAACCAGGAAGAAGCCGAAACCCTGAACAGACCCATAACAAGGTCTGAAGTTGAGGCAGCAATTAAGAGCTTACTACCCAAAAAAAGCCCAGATCCAGATGGGTTCACAGCCGAATTCTACCAGACATACAAAGAGGAGCTGGCACCATTCCTTCTGAAACTATTCCAAACAATACAAAAAGAGGGAATTCTTCCCAAATCATTTTATGACACCAACATCATCCTGATTCCAAAACCCAGCAGAGACTCAACAAGAAAAGAAAACTTCAGGCCAATATCCATGATTAACATAGATGCAAAAATCTTCAATAAAATACTGATAAGCCGAGTGCAACAGCACATCAAAAAGCTTATCCACCATGATCAAGTAGGCTTCATCCTGGGGATGCAAGGCTGGTTCAACATACGCAAGTCTATAAACGTAATTCACCACATAAACAGAACCAAAGACAAAAACCACAAGATTATCTCAATAGATGCAGAGAAGGCCTTTGACAAAATTCAACAGCCCTTTATGCTAAAAACCCTCAATAAGCTAGGTATTGATGGAACGTATATCAAAATAATAAAAGCTATTTATGACAAACCAACAGCCAATATCATACTGAATGGGCAAAAACTGGAAGCATTCCCCTTGAAATGTGGCACTAGACAAGGATGCCCTCTCTCACCACTGCTATTCAATATAGTATTAGAAGTTCTAGCCAGAGCAATCAGGCAAGAAAAAGAAATAAAGGGCATTCAAATAGGAAAGGAGGAAGTCAAATTATCTGTATTTGCAGATGACATGATTGTATATCTAGAAGACCCCATCGTCTCAGGCCCAAATCTCCTGAAACTGATAAGCAAGTTCAGCAAAGTCTCAGGATACAAAATCAATGTGCAAAAATCACATGCATTCCTATACACCAATAACAGACTTAAAGAGAGCCAAATCAAGAACAAACTTCCATTCACAATTGCCACAAAGAGAATAAAATACCTAGGACTACAACTAACAAGGAACGTAAAGGATCTCTTCAAGGAGAACTACAGGCCTCTGCTCAACGAAATAAGAGAGGACACAAACAGATGGAGAAACATTCCATGTTCATGGTTAGGAAGAATCAATATCATGAAAATGGCCATACTGCCCAAAGTAATTTACAGATTCAATGCTATCCCCATCAAGCTACCAATGACCTTCTTCACAGAACTGGAAAAAATCACCTTAAACTTCATATGGAACCCAAAGAGAGCCCGCATAGCCAAGTCAATTCTAAGCAAAAAGAACAAAGCGGGAGGCATCACACTACCAGACTTCAAACTATACTACAAGGCTACAGTAATCAAAACAGCATGGTATTGGTACCAAAACAGAAATATAGACCAATGGAACAGAACAGAGGTCTAGGAGGCAACACAACATATCTACAACCATCTGATCTTTGACAAACCAGACAAAAACAATCAATGGGGAAAGGATTCCCTGTTCAATAAATGGTGTTGGGAAAGCTGGCTAGCCATGTGCGGAAAGCAGAAACTGGACCCTTCCTGACACCTTACACTAAAATTAACTCCAGATGGATTAAAGACTTAAACATAAGACCTAACACCATAAAAACCCTAGAAGAAAATCTAGGTAAAACCATTCAGGACATAGGTGTAGGCAAGGACTTCATGACCAAAACACCAAAAGCATTGACAACAAAAGCTAAAATAGACAAATGGGACGTAATCAAACTCCACAGCTTCTGCACAGCAAAAGAAACAGTCATTAGAGTGAATCGGCAACCAACAGAATGGGAAAAAATTTTTGCTGTTTACCCATCTGACAAAGGGCTGATATCCAGAATTTACAAAGAACTAAAACAGATTTACAAGAAAAAAACTAAAAAGCCCATTCAAAAGTGGGCAAAGGATATGAACAGACACTCTATAAAAGAAGACATACATGAGGCCAACAAACATATGAAAAAATGCTCATCATCACTGGTCATCAGGGAAATGCAAATCAAAACAAAATTGAGATACCATCTCACGCCAGTTAGAATGGCGATCATTAAAAAATCTGGAGACAACAGATGCTGGAGAGGATGTGGAGAAATAGGAACACTTTTACACTGTTGATGGGAGTGTAATTTAGTTCAACCATTGTGGAAGACAGTGTGGCGATTCCTCAAGGACCTAGAAATAGAAATTCCATTTGACCCAGCGATTCCATTACTGGGTATATATCCAAAGGATTACAAATCGTTCTACTATAAGGACACGTGCACACGAATGTTCATTGCAGCACTGTTTACAATAGCAAAGACCTGGAACCAACCCAAATGCCCATCGACGATAGACTGGATAGGGAAAATGTGGCACATATACACCATGGAATATTATGCAGCCATCAAAAACGATGAGTTTGGGTCCTTTGTAGGGACATGGATGAACCTGGAAACCATCATTCTCAGCAAACTGACAGAAGAGCAGAAGATCAAACACTGCATGTTCTCATTCATAGGCGGGTGTTGAACAATGAGAACACATGGACACAGGGAGGGGAGCACTACACACTGGGGTCAGTTGGGGGGAAATAGGGGAGGGACGGTGGGGGGTGGGAAGCTGGGGAGAGATAGCAAGGGGGGTGATGCCAGATGCAGGTGATGGGGAGGAAGGCAGGAAATCACACTGCCACGTGTGTACCTATGCAACAATTTTGCATGTTCTTCACATGTACCCCAAAACCTAAAATGCAATAAAATAAATAAATGGGGGGAAAAAAAAAACAAACTATAGCCTAAATGTCTTCCAAAGTTTGCTTGGCCCAATAGCCCAGGAATAATTAAGGAAAAGGCAAGACGAGGAGTGGATTAGCTCAGGTCTCTTTCATTGTCGTAATTTTCTCACTGATGTAATGTTTGCAAAGGTGGTTTCATTATCCATTTACTCTGTTGAGCTGTAATGATAGATTATGCAGGTTCATGGTCTTCCAAGTTAGAAAGAACATAAAATTTGTAATCTGAACTTCCATCCAAGATGAGGGTGGCCATAATAAGAGAAGTAAAATGTTTCTTAAAAATAGGTTCATACTGAGAAAGTTTATCAGGTTACTGGACTCCTTCGCATTTTTTTTAACTATGAAAAAATGATAGTTTTCATATTCTATAATAAACTATCACCAGAGCCTGCTTCATACAGATAATTTTTATGGAGAAGAAACTGAATTAGGAGAATGTGTTCCTGTGAAAGGTACAATGAAGGATAAGTTGATAGGATGTCTGGGAATTTGCTTCAAAATAGGCTGGGGAGGAAAAATGGCAGGGGGCAGGGGTAGGAGAAATATAAATAAAACATGATTGGCCATGAACAGACAATTGTTGAAATGGAATTGGTTTTATTACAGTGTTCTTACTATACTTCTATAAAATTGAAGTTTTCCATAATAAAGTTTTTCTTTATTAAGAAAAACAAAGCAGAGTGAGATTCTAAATTGAAATTGCCAATGGTCTATTGTTCTTTAAGTCTGCCCAGTTAATTGAGTTAAGGAAGTTATTTGAAAACAGGGTGCTATTGAAGTGACTTTCTTGTCTGGAGTAAATACCCGGGGTTTGGTGTCTCACACCAGGAAGAATAACAACACGGACACACACACATGGAGTGGGTTAAGGAGTGGAAAGTTTAATAAGGCAGAAGAAAGGAGAGAAGAGAGCTGCTCTCTCTCTTGTGAGAGAGGCATCCAAAAAAGGCCACAAAGTAGTGGACCGCAGCAGATTTTATAGGCAAGCTTGAGGAGGTGGTGTCTGATTTACATAGGGGCCACAGATTGGTTCCAACCAGGTGTGCATTTACATAGCACATGGGAAGGCTGGTCTCCCCACCCTAATCTTATTATGCAAATAGACTTTCTAGTAGGCCAGTGCCATTGTGTCTGCTCCTTACTGTACACATGGCTGGCAAAGAGAAGATGGAGCTGCCATTTTGCACATGCCTAGTTCTAGGTAGCATTTTTCTATTGGTACAGCTGCCAGCATTCACCTGTGCAAGCTTCCAGCTTGCTTGTCTATGTCTGCAGCTTGATTTTACAGGCTGATCTTTGTTCAAAAAGAAAATGATTCCGGGACTGCTTTTTATTAAAAGGAAAACCTTACTGAGGACTCGGGTAACCTCACTGCCTAAGTAATTTCTTAAGTCCTATATCACTATTAGTTAGCTGAAGACCCTATCAAGATAATCCCTTGAAAGTTTATTACCAGTCTGTGTTTGAAATCCTGAGTCAAACATTTACATCTCTTAAAATAAGGTACATTTTGACATACATGCTCCCTTCAAAAACATCTATACAAAAATGCACACATAAAACTATAAGTAGGCCAGATGCAGTGGCTCACCCCTGTGTAATCCCAGCACTTTGGTAGGCCCTTAACCAAGAGGATTGCTTGAGTCCAGCAGGAGTTTGAGACCAGCCCAGGTAATACAGTGAGATTCCCCCAATCTCCAAAAAGAAATAAACAAAAGTAGCCAGGCATGGCCAGGAGTGGTGGCTCATACCTGTAATCCCAGTACTTTGGGAGGCTGAGGCAGGAGGATCACTTGAGGTCAGGAGATAGAAACTAGCCTGGCCAACTTAGTGAAACCCTGTCTGTATAAAAATATACAAAAAAATTAGCCAGACATGATGGCGGGCACCTGTAATCCCAGCTACTCAGGAGGCTAAGGCAGGAGAATATCTTGAACCTGGGAAGCAGAGGTTGCAGTGAGCTGAGATTGTGCCACTGTTAGAAGCAAATTTTTCGGTGCCACAAAAGAAATAGTACTCGAACATAAATTTTATCAGCAAGGCAATTTTTACTTCTATAGAAGGATGTGTCTCATGGATGGAACAGAGAGCACACCTGAACAAGGGAGGGGAAGGAGTTCTTATCCCTGACAAAGATAACCCCTACCGCTGTGTCATTCCTCTATTGGCTAGGGTTGGACTGCACAGTCTAAGCTAATTCCAATTGGCTATTTTAAAGAGAGCAGGGGTACGAGCCAGGGTGGTGGGGTGAGCAGTTTAGGCAGGAAAGATGGTTACAGAACAGATGACCAAAGGTGACTTAGGGCAGAGCAGGTGACCAGGGGAACAGATGTGAACTACTGATTAGGGCTGGCGGGAAAGTTGTTTACTGAAACTAGGGGCAAGGAGACAAAGAGAATGAAGAAGTTAAACTTTAAAATGGAGAACAAAGAACATACTGGCATACTGGTTCTTTGAAGAGAAATTTGGAACTCACGATATTCAACACCACTGCACTCCAGTCTGGGCGGCAGAGCAAGACTCCATCTCAAAAAAAACAAAACAAAACAAAAAGCTAGGCATGGTGGCACATGCCTGTGTTACTGGAAAGGGGTCTCTATCCAGACCCCAAGAGAGAGCTCTTGGACCTCGTGCAAGAATTCGGAGCAAGTCCATAGTGTAAAGTGAAAGCAAGTTTATTAAGGAAGTAAAAGAATAGGTCAGGCCTGGTGGCTCATGCCTGTAGTCCCCGTACTTTGGGAGCCCGAGGTGGGCGGATCATGAGGTCAGGAGTTTGAAACCAGCTTGGCCAATGTGGTGAAACCCCATCTGTACTAAGAATACAAAAAAATTAGCCAGGTGTGGTGGCGCATGCCTGTAATCCCAGCTATTCGGGAGGCTGAGGCAGGAGAATTTCTTGAACCCAGGAGGTGGAGGTTGCAGTGATCCGAGATCACGCCATTGCACTCCAGCCTAGGCAACAAGAGCAAAACTCTGTCAAGAAAGAAAGAAAGAGAAAGAGAGAGAAAGAAAGAAAGGAAGGGAGGGAGGGAGGGAGGGAGGGAGGGAGGAAGGAAG
>NW_022436957.1:11590040-11619903 GCF_009761245.1 Sapajus apella
AGAAAGAAGGAAGGAAGGAAGGAAGGAAGGAAGGAAGGAAGGAAGGAAGGAAGGAAGGAAGGAAGGAAGGAAGGATAAAGAATGGCTACTCCATAGGCAGAGCAGCAGCTTGGGCCACTTATCTGATAAAACTTATGGTTGTTTCTAGATTATATGCTAAACAAAGGGTGGATTATTCATGAGTCTTCTGGGAAAGGGGTGGACAATTCCAGGAACTGAGGATTCCTCTCCCCTTTTAGAGCATATAGGATAACATTCTCACTAGCACCATGACAGCTTACAAATTGCAACGGAGTTTGTAAGTTGTCATGGTGCTGGTGAGAATGTATTTTAGCATACCAATGTGCTATAATTAGCATATAATGAGCAGTGAGGAAGACCAGAGGTCACTTTCGTGGCCATCTTGGTTTGGGTGGGTTTTGACTGGCTTCTTTACTTCAACCTGTTTTATCAGCAAGGTCTTTACGACCACTGTATCTTGTGCTGACCTCCTGTCTCATCCTGTAACTAAGAATGCCTTAACCTCCTGCGAATGCAGCCAAGTAGGCCTCAGTCTTATTTTACTCAGCTTGTATTCAAGATGGAGTTGCACTGGTTCAAATGCCTCTGACACCTGTAGTCCCAGCTCCGTGAGAGGCTAAGGTGGGAGGATAGCTTGAACCTGGGAGGTTGGGGCTGCAGTGAGCTGTGGTCACATCGCTGCATTGCAGCCTGGGTGACAAAGTGAGGCCCTGTCTTAAAAAAAAAAATTATAAACAAAACTGACTTTAACTTTGGCTTGTGAATTTCAAACACCTTTGCACAATGCAGATGTACTTTATATGTCATCGGGCTACACACCCTGGATAAGGAATTAGGCCTGGAAATTAGGCGCTTCCATGGATTTCACTAACTTCCTGCCAGTCCCTCTTTATGTGATTTGAGTTCATTGTACATTGGCAAAGTGGCAAATGGCACTAGGTAGAAAGATTGATATAGTACTTGTTCAGGCAGATGGCTTGTTGATAGCCAGTGAAAGAGCTCTGCCTGGAGCCCTCAATTGTTCCTTGAAGGGTAGTGATAGGAAGTAACTCAGCAACTTGTTTTCTTTGGACATGGCTTGTCAGGTATAATTTTTCCTCTCCTTTCACTTAGGGATAGCCTTAAGTTACCAACACATGAAGTTTGGGGGACACATTCAAACCATAGCACAACTCCTGTCTTAAGGCAGTCTGGAAGTAGAATTTCCTCTTTCTCAAGGGATCTCAGTCTTTTTTCACTTAAGGCTTTCAACTGATTAAGTAAGACCTATCCACATGAATGGTAATCAACGTTATTTCAAGTCTACTGATTTAAATGTTAATCTCATCTAAAAAGTACATTCAAAGTGACATTATTATTATTTTTTCTTTGAGATGGAGTCTTGCTCTGTGGCCCAGGCTAGAGTACAGTGGTGCGATCTTGGCTCACTGCAACCTCCACCTCCTGAATTCAAGCGATTGTCGTGCCTCAACCTCCCAAGTAGCTGGGATTACAGGCACGAGCTACCACGCCCAGCTAATTTTTTATTTTCAGTGGAGACAGGGTTTCACCATTTTAACCAGGCTGGTTTTGAACTCCTGACCTTAAGTGATCCTCCCGCCTCAGCCTCCCAAAGTGCTGGGATGACAGGCATGAGCCACAATGCCCAGCCTCAAAGTGTCATTTAAACTGGTATTTGACCAAATATATGGGTACCATGACCTAGCCAGGTTAACACATAAAATTAAGCATCCCAGTAGAGAGGCCTAGAACAGATCTTTCACCACCTCAGAAGTAACCAGCCCTGCAAACAACTTGAACCTCAGCCTTCTAGCCTCCAGAACCATGAGACAACAAATTTAAGCCACCCAATCTATGGTACTTTCTTCCAAGCTAATACGTTGGCCTGAAGACCTCAGGTAGGGAGTTAGGCCTAGAGATAAGGAACCTCCATGGGATTCACTGATTTCCTACCAGTCCCCTTTAATGTAACGGCCGCACATCTCTGGCTCCCTGAGTTCAGTGCACATTAGCAAAGTGACGCATATGCAGAGCGAAGTGCATGGCACTGTGCTGAAAGACCGGCTTCTCACCCTGCTGTGTGCTTCATTTCACAATGCACACAGAGATGATTCTCCCTCCTTCCACATAGGTGTAGCCTCCTCCCATCTAGCTCAGATGGAGCAGGGTCAAGGACAACAGTACAGAGAAGAGCTAGTTCACAGCCAATTACTAGCAGGAATGTGCACAAAGAGAGGGACGGATGAAAGCACAATATTTGCCTCCTTGCTCAGCATCACTGGGAACCGTGACGTGGGTTTCATTTCTTACACTCTTCTGGAAAGATGGTATGAAGAAATAAAGTTCAGGTCTGTAAGTGAAATGCATCAAGTCAAAATAAAAGAGACGTATCTTTAAATGTAACTTTTGTTTATTGAGATGGCGTCTCCCTCTGTTGCCCAGGCTGGAGTGCAGGGGCACAATTGCTGCTCACAGCAACCTCTGTCTTGGGGGTTCAAGTGATTCTCCTGCCTCAGCTTCCCAAGTAGCTGGGAATATAGGCATGCGCCACCATGCCCAGCCAATTTTTATTTTTATTGTTATATTTTTAGTGGAGACAGAGTTTTACCATGTTGGCCAGGCTGCTTTTGAATTCCTGATCTCAGGTGATCTGCCCACCTTGGCCCCCCAAGTGCCTGGATTACAGTGCTGGGATTACAGGCATGAACCATTGTGCCTGGCCCAAATGCAACATTTTATCTGGGAAGCAAGAATCACAATTTGGGGCATGCACACAGACTGGATGGTCTTCAGCATGTCTGAGGAACAAAGAGTAGGTTGGAGGTTTTATAAAAAGGAGGAATGTTACATATTGTTTTGAAAGAAAATTCATTGGCACTAGTAAAGTTTTTGGGACCTGACAAGCACTAACTGGTGAGTGATGGCAGTGGCTAAACCTATTTTGAGAGGCACAGCAAGTTGTTTTAGTAGCTATAAGATAAAACTGGTTTCAGGTTACAACAGTTTTAGCAACTGGCTTATGGAAAATTTAATTCCTGGAGCAGGTGCTATGTGCCTGAGTACTGCTTCCCCCTGTCCCCTTGACTCTGATTTAGTTGAGTATGACAAGAAGCACCCAATTTCGGGATTTCCTTTTGGCCTGGGGCAGGAGTGTTTTTTGTTTTTGGTTTTTTGAGACGGAGTCTTGCTCTGTTGCCCAGTCTGGAGTGCAGTGGCATGGTCACGGCTCACTGCAGCTTCGACCTCCTGGGCTCAAGCGATCCTCCCACCTCGGCCCCCTGAGTAGTTGGGACTACAGGTACCCACCACCATACCTGGCTAATTTTTTATTTTTCGTAGAGACAGGGTCTCATTATGTAACCAAGGTTGGTCTCGTACTCTCTGAGCTCAAGAAATCCTGCCCCTTTTTCTTCCCAAAGTGCTGGGATTATAGGAGTGAGCTACCGCACCTGGCTGAAAGACGGAGTTTGTATGATCAGCTTTGACAAGTGTGTCTTTAGTGCCCCTCAACTTCTCTTTTTGTGCCTTTTGCCCCTGGCCATGGTGATATTGGTGAGTCATCCTTTTTGCCGGAGAAGGTAGAACCTGAGGCAATAGAATACTCTGCTATCAAGTGGTTTGCTTGTGTGTTTCCCTTGATCATCACTTTTTTTAAAGGTAAACACCAGGGTTTTTTGTTTTGAGTTGAATTAGATAAAATGACGTGGACACACATGGAGTGATTTTAAGGAGCGGAGAGTTTAATAGGCAAGAAGGAAGGGAAAAGACAAAAGAAGCTTCTCTTACAGAGACAAAAGGGGGTGCTCCAAAGCTGAGAGAGAAGACCCCAAGTGGGGTGGAAACCAGCTAGATATATGTAGAGGCTGGAGAAGGCGGTGTCTGATTTGCATAGGGCTCAGGGGATTAGTTTGACCAGGCATGTTATTTATGTAGCCCGTGAAAAAAACTGGTCCTTCCATCCTAGTCTTTTAATATGCAAATGCAGGGCACCATGATGTTCTATACACGTGGGGATATGTGGGGGCAGCCATGTTACCAAGCACATGTGGGGACAAGGGCAAGTCAACAATGGTGGGAATAGCCATGTTGGGTGGATCCAGTTTCTAATGGTCTTCATTTGCATATCAATAACTCCTACCAAACTAAGAGATGCAGCTCTGACTGAGGCAGACATGGTCCCTACCACTGTGGGGCCTAGATAGTGGAGAGGATACAGTCGAAAAATACATTCCTGGTCAGATATTAATTCAACTGCAATAAGCACAGTGACCACAAAGAGGGTTCTGGGCTGACCTGGTGAGCATGTGGTCAAGGGAGCTTTGAGGAAGTGACACTGGCATCAGTCACCTGAAGCGGGGCTGAGGATTCACCAGGCACAGATGGAGGGAGAGTCCAAGAAAGAAGAGCATCTGCACAGGCCGAAGGGAAAGACAGGAAGGAGTTGGAAGAACTGAAGTCCAAGTAGCTGGTGGGCAGGCAGGAGTACAAATAGATTTTAGCAGGGCCAGGGCACATGGCCTTGTAGCCATACCACAGTCATGGTTGCCCAAATGGTGTCCTGAACAGCTGTGTGAATGTGTCTCAAGTACTCAGAGTAAACACTTCAAAATCTGTAGTGGAATGAATTCGTAACCAAGAAAAATGGATTTTTTTTTTTTTCATTTCAGAATGTATTTGTTCATTTGGAACAGGGACAGTTTTCACGGAAAATGGATGAAGCTGGGGGGGGGAGAGTGTTGAAAGTTAATATTATCATAATTTCAGAACACCATAGTGAATACCTTGGAAAGTGTCATCTTCTGAGACTTTGACTGTGACCATGTGAAAGGTAGAGAGAGAATTCAGGATTAACTTTGTCCATTTTCCCATGTTCAAGGGCCATTGCATTACACCTAAAACTGGCAGAGTCACAGATTATATTTAAGCCCAGATTTCAAAACTGCCCATGACTATTTTGGCAGGATGTATCTTGGCTTTTTGTTTCGTTTTGTTTTGTTTCTTAAGCAATCTAGTACAGATGTTTGTTTTTATTCAGACAGTCTGGAGGGAGCTTTAATGTTGGGGTTCTTTGTACGTGTAAATACCATGCTGGATAATTAATTGGGATTTCCTGAAGCAATTTGTTTTTAATTTTAAGAAACTGTACTGTAAACAGCTTTTTCATTCTTGTGGATAAAGAGAAGCTTTTCTCTGGACTTCTAATATTTGCCAACCCCGAGGGCAAGGCAAAGCATGTGAGCTTGTCCTCAGGACCCTCCCTGCCCTCCCCAGAGGGGACCAATGAGTTTGAGGAACAAGAGTGGCTAAACTGTTGACTCTCATCTGCCCTCCCTCCCTCCACCTCAGGGTGTATATTACTAGTAAGAATGATTTATACTTATAAGTTTCTCCATGATCTTAAGTCTCTGTTGTTTACAGCTTTCCCTCCTCTGCCCTCCTTCCCCTAGGTTATTAGGTTCCTGCAACTTAACTGGGAACTGTTCAAGATTTCAAACTCAAGATGGTGGTGATGAACAGCCTGAGGGTCATTCTTCAAGCATCTCCAGGCAAATTGCTGTGGAGAAAGTTCCAGATTTCAAGATTCATGCCAGCCAGGCCCTGCAGCCTCTATACTTGTACTTACAAAACCCGGAACCGAGCCTGTGAGTACACCACTTCCTCAAAGAGAACAAAAAGGGCTCCAGCCTGAGTAACAGAGCAAAATCTCATTTTTTAGAAAAAAAGAAAAGAGGGATCAAGTGCACAAGAGCAAAAAAACTTGTCTACAACAATCACACTTGATAAACATTTGTAGCTATGCTGTCTTTGGTTTTCCAGTGTAGGATTATATGCCTTATGAACTGTGAGAATAACTGTTTATTGATTCATGAAAGTAACTGTAGAATGTTTTCTTGACTAATTCTAGCGTGTTAAAATGATGTCATGCAGAAACTGGATAAGAGACGGATCCCAGTTTTTAATATTTTGGAACCCGTTATTTATTATTTCTTGGTAACAATTTTCTTTTTTTTCCTTTTGAACAAAAGTTAATCCACAGACCACAGATTATTTCTGGAAATCTTAAGTTTCTGGAAATTGCATGTAAATGTTTGTAAACAGTTTACTAGCTTCAACCTTCTGGAATATTCTGTCCTGGGTTAGGAATTACAGAGTTAACTCTAGCTGGCCAGTTTGCAAGTGTGTGCTCTGCTATATGGATGGAAGACTGAGTGAGGCAGGAAATGGTCTTCTGCCTACTAAAGGCTAGTAGCACCCTCATGAAGTTATAACAACCAAAAATGTCTGAAGACATTGCCCAACAAACTCTGCATGACTGCCCTAGAGAGGGCAGTTGAGAGGATGGGAAAGGATAATGTATGTATTTGTGGACAGATAACTTTGAGTTACTGGAGAGATGAAGTGGCTAAGCATTATCATTAAGGAGGAATTTTACATGTTTTCCATTATTTACAAAACATTGGCACAGAGTTTTCAAATGTTGGACTGCACTGAGGTGTAGGTTTCTCCACTTTTGTGTTTATTTGCTTTGACACTGTCTGCACATAATAAAGACTGGGTAAGAATGGAACGCTTGTAAATTAGTAATGCTAACCTAGCTACATCCAAGGGCTTGAAACTGCTCCACAAATATATTTTCAGTGTAAGTTTATTTTGTTTCCTTCAACATTGACTGTGGTCTTTTTCAAATAAACGGGCCAGGGTATAATAAATTTCTGGTTGCTGGGTGTGGTTTCCTACGAGGATGCCACATCCTACCGAGACTGGCTTGTTCCGAACACTGGCACTTTGTGGTTTAGGGTGTATATTGGAAAGTATTAGTTTTGCTTTTTTTTTTTTTGACAGAAAGTTGAAATTAAACGTCTAAATCCGGTATACTTATGTAGTTAGGAAAGTTCGCTGCTTTTAGTGCTGACAAAAAACAAAAAAACAGTAGTGGCTTCAGGACGGGCAGCTTTACTTAGTGAACTTCCCACAACAGATGACATGTTATTGTTTCTAAGTTACTAGGAAAAATGGGACAGTCACCATTTGATTTCATTTGTGGCATATTACACTGTTTCCAACCTGGTTGCTCCAGGGAGAATATTGTGGTCTTTGCTGCCCTGGGCCTTTGAGCAGATTCTATTTCTGTCTGGACCCTCATGTGCTCAATTGTAAAGAGGGTTCTCATTGTTTCTGACAGCTCAGTAGCTCAACAGAAGTCCAATGTACACTTGTGACTAAGAATGGCCCAAGATTCTTAAGGGTTAGAGAAGATAACATGTGTTGATGAATAAAGCCAAACTCTGTAAAATATTTGAAGAAGTTCATTCTGAGCCACATATGAGTGACTGTGGCCCATGATACAGCCAAGAGGTCCTGAGAACACATGCCCAAGGGGTTGGGTTACAGCATGGTTTAGGGAGACAGAAGTTACAGGCAAGACATCCAACGTATACATTGTGAGGACAAAACTGATTTTTTTTATCTTGCCCAAATTTCTATCTAAGGGGTCTGAGGAGTCATGCCCTACAAATCATAAATTCTCACCAAAGGGATTTTATTTAACCCTATATATCATGATTTACTTTCCAACCTGACTTTGGCATAACATTACGAAACAAAGAAGAAAATCAAAATATTTTACTCCAAAACATGTTTCTTATCTATATTTTGAAATGGCCCTGCAAAGCTGTTCTGTGTGGGGGAAAATTTGTATCTATAAAGAATCTCTATTAACATAGCTACATCTTTTTTTTCCAGACCCTCCCAATCTTAAAGAGATTAACTAAAATCTGAATAGGAAATATTTGTCATCTATTGTCCCTAAGGGCAGCCACTATAAGACTTCAAAAGAACTTTGGTCCCCATAATCTTTATCTTAGCCTGAACATTCCCTTTCTACAAATCCCAGGTCTTTAGACATACTCAACCAATTTTCAACCAGAAAATGTTTAAATTCACCTATAGCCTGGAAGCTCCCCCTCCGCCCTCACCCTGGCTTTGAGTTGTCCCATCTTTCTGGACCAAACCAATGTATTTCTTAAATGTATTTGATTGATGTCTTATGCCTCTCTAAAATGTATAAAGCCAAGCTACGCCCAGACCACCTTGGGCACATGTTCTCAGCACCTCCTGTGGGCTGTGTCACAGGCCATGGTCACCCATATTTGGCTCAGAATAAATCTCTTGAAATATTTTACAGAGTTTGGCTCTTTTCGTCGATAATTGGTTTGGCGGGGAAAGGTAGGACGTCTCTCTCTAAGCAGGTGCTTACAGGTCATAAGTAAGTGGATTCAAAGATTTTCTGATTAGCAGTTGGTTGAAAAAGTTAAGCTTTGCCCAAAGAGTTGAAGTCAACTGGAGTTAAGATAAGAGGGGGTTGTAGAAGCCAAGGTTCTTGTTATGTAAATGAAGCCTCACAGTAGCAGGCTTCAGAGAGATTAGATGGTAAACATCTCTTATAGGACCTTAAAAGGTGTCAGATCTCTCCTGGATCAGGAAAAGACCTGGAAAGGGACAAGGCTTCTCTACAGAATACACATTTCTCCCACAAGGGATGGCTTTGCAGGGCCATTTCAAAGTATGTCAAATAAATATATTTTGGAGTAAGGCCAGGTACAGTGGCTCATGCCTGTAATCCCAGTACTTTGGGAAGCTGAGGCGGGTGGATCACCTCGCCTGAGGCGGGAAGCTGAGGTCAGGAGTTTGAGACCAGCTTGGCCAACATGGCAAAACCTCATCTCTACTAAAAATACAAAAATTAGCCAGGCGTGGTGGTATGCGACTGTAATCCCAGCTACTCAGGAGGCTGAGGCAGAAGAATCACTTGAACCCAGGAGGTGGAGTTTCCAGGTGAGCTGAGAACGTGCCATTGCACTCCAGCCTAGGTGACAAGAGCAAAACTCTGTTCCCCCTCGCCAAAAGAAATATATTTTGGAGTAAAATAGTTTGATTTCTTTCAGGGCCCGCTATCTGTCATGTGATGCTATACCAGGGTCAGGTTGGAGGTAGATATTTTATTGCTACAAAGAGTCTGTTATGTCAGTCTTATGATCTCTATTTGAGTATTAATGCTGGTCAGTTGTGCCTAAACTCCAAAGGGAGGGGGTATAATGAGGCATGCCCATCCTCTTTTCCCCTCATGGGCTGAACTAGTTCTTCAGGTTTCTTTGGGATCCCCCTGGCTAGGGTAGGGAGGAACCATTCAGTCAGTTGGGGAGCTTGGAATTTCATTTCTGGTTTGCATGTGGGAAGTCCTTAGCTAGTGCTGTCACACAGTGAGGACTCAGTGTTGGCCGCTACTTCTAGTACTACAACTGTTACCATTATCATACGCTCAGTGCCTGCCTCAGATGTTTAAGCCTGACCATTTTAGAGCAGACAAAGCAGAATAAGGAGCGAATGAAAATAGGAGGTTGTGGCAAATTCAGAAAGCTGCATTTCAGGTCAGCCCTGTGCCCTGTGCTCATATCTTTGCTCCCAAGGCTCTCCACAGATAATCTTTGGCTGTCAACTCAGATTGCTGTTTGCTGTTATCTCAGGTAGCAGACAGTAACTGTCGATAGCCCTAACCTTGGACACTTGTAATATAATAAGATAAAGATAAAAGCCTATACCTATTATCCAGTGTGGAAATGAAATCAGTTTCCCTTACTTATCATCTGGTGAAATTTAGCCTAATGGTCACATAAAAAGATTTAGGCATGAGATCTTAGACCATAGGAAAGTGCATTTAATAATTCTTAATTTAATAAAATATAAAGAATATCAGGTAGAATGGAAATGATAATGATTCTTTTTTTTTCTTTTTTTTTTTTTGAGACAGAGTTTTGCGCTTGTTGCCCAAGCTGGAGTACAATGGCACCATCTTGCCTCACTGCAACCTCCACCTCCCGGGTTCAAGCAATTCTCCTGCATCAGCCTCCCAAGTAGCTGAGATTACAGGTGTTATAGGCATGCACTAGCACGCCCAGCTAATTTTTTGTATTCTTAGTAGAAATGGGGTTTCACCATGTCAGCCTGGCTGGTCTTGAACTCCTGACCTCAGGTGATCCACTCGCCTCAGCCTCCCAAAGTGTTGGGATTACAGGTGTGAACTACTGTGCCTGGCCTATTCCAATGATTCTTAATGTTCATGATCTCCCTACTTTTAGAAGGAAGAGAAACATGTTAGGATAATAGGAACTAAAGAAGGCAGCACTGTATAAAATGTAGCCACTAGGTCGGGCGTGGTGGCTCACGCCTGTAATCCCAGCATTTTGTGAGGCCGAGGTGGACAGATCATGAGGTCAAGAGATTGAGACCGTCCTGGCCAACATAGTGAAACCCTGTCTCTACTAAAAATACAAAAATTAGCTGGATGTGGTGGCGCGCGCCTGTAGTCCCAGCTACTCTGGAGGCTGAGGCAGGCGAATCACTTGAACCTGGGAGGCGGAGGTTGCAGTGAGATCATGCCGCTGCATTCCAGCTCGGTGACAAAGCGAGACTCTCTCTCTAAAAAATTTAAAAATGTAGCCACTAACCCCATGTGGGTATTTACATGTAAATTCATTAAAATTAAATTCATTAAAACTTTATAGCTACATGTGCCTAGATCTTAGTATACTGGACATTTCTATCGTCAAAGAAAGTTCTATTTGACAGCAGTAATGTATATCATAACTGTACTGTGTTTGAAAGTTATTCTATTCTTTCTCCAATTAATTTTGAAGAATACAAATAAACCCTGGAGATGAACAAAAAGCTTGTTTTGCAGTATTTTCACAAAGATTTCTGATAATATAGACTCAGGAAGCCCCTAGATGATCTTTTATTAACATACACATAACCTTGAGAAACAATGAGCTGATTAAGAGCCACTTAGAATTACATTAATGGCCTCAGGGTTATCTTCAGCTGCCTGGGACTGACAAATAGCCCTGGAACTGATCACCAGGAAATGTGGGCTTTAGTCTCCTGTGCTAATAACTGCACGTGTATCCTGTGGCTAATGGACTAGGCATCCAAGTGCCTTTTATAGCCCTGATGTTGCTCTAACAAGGCAATTTGTGATTTTACGATCATCCTCAACCAAGTCTTACAGAGGGTCCCTGTGTATACACCCATAACTGCATTAAGGCCAAGGCTTACACGAATGGTCTTCAGTAACATGAGGAAGGAGCACATCCCTCATAAAAAGGGCAGTACATAGCAAGGGACCAGAAAAAGCACACAAGAGTATAAGGCAACGATTTCCAGTAGATAAATAATGTAAGCCACAAATACGAGCCATATGGGTAATTCTATATTTTCTAATGGGCCAGGTACAGTGGCTCATGCCTATAATCCCAGGACTTTGGGAGGCCAAGGTGGGAGGATTGCTTGAGGCCAGGGGTTTGAGACCTGCCTGGGCAGCATAGCAACACCCCGTCTCTACAATAAAATAAAATAAAAATATGGGTAATTCTATATTTTGTAATAACCGCATCTTAAAAAGTATAAGTAAACAGATTAAATTTAGACTAGCACACAGGGACAGTGCTACCATATTGAGGAGCTTAGGAACAGAGAGAATAGGTGTTGAGGAGTAAGAACAGATGAAAGATGCTTTATTTAAGGTGGGACTGTCAGAGAAGGGGCTTGAACTGACCTTGAAAGCCTGGTAGAATTTTAAGGAACAAACGAATAACAGGTAGATACGATTAGGTGAACCTAAGAGGTGTTCAGGGTAAACCAGCATACCTGGTAGAGAGATGGTGCCTGCGAGGTAAAGGTAGGGAGCCTTGGCATCAGTTTGTTTGGTTTTCTGTATCAGTAAAATAAGCATTTAGTACCTCCCTTGTGCCTTGTACCAAGTAAAGTCCTGGAGACTGTAGAAAAAGTGCACAGACCTCATGGGCTTGCAGTTGACATAGGCCCTTTGGGCAGATAAAGCAAACACAGATTACACGAGGAATGGTTGGGTGCTAAATGGTGTGAAAGCAAATTCAGTGTGTGTTCAGAAAAAGCAAAGCTGAGAGTGGTTGGAGAATAGGTCATCAGGGAGATAAGACTTGAACTAGAAAAGATTTCTGTAAGTGTTAAGGAGAAGGAAGGGCTTCTAAGCACAAGCCAAAGTGGGAATAAAGGCCAGGAATGAGGGCTCATGCCTGTAATCCTAGTATTTTGAAAGGCCAAGACAGGAAGACAGCTTGAGCCCAGGAGTTTGAGACCAGCCTGGGCAACATAGTGAGACCCTACCTCTACAAAAAAATTTATTAAATTTTTCTTTTTTTGAGATGGAGTTTTGCTCTGTTGCCAGGCTGGAGTGCAGTGGTGTGATCTTGGCTCACAGCAACCTCCGCCTGCCAGGTTCAAGAGATTCTCCTGCCTCAGCCTCCCGAGTAGCTGGGAATACGGGCGCATGCCACCATGCCCAGCTAATTTTTGCATTTTTAGTAGAGACGTAGTTTTACCATGTTGGCCAGGATGGTCTTGATCTCTTGACCTCGTGATCTGCCCGCCTCGGCTTCCTAAAGTGCTGGGATTACAGGCGTGAGCCACTGCACCCAGCCTATTAAAAAAAATTTAAAAAACCAAAGTAGACATAAACTTGTGTAGCTAGACAATTGAAAGAAGAGTAGCATGCTAGGGGGAATAGCATGACAAGAAAATTAGCTTAGGAACACCAGAGTTTGGGAAGAATGAGGAAAATGAGATTAGATAAGTGAGATGGGTTCTATTTTTTTCCCCAGATCAGAGATCATGATCAGAATCTTCACGATCAACTTCTAATCAGCTTCTATATCAGCTTCCAATCACCTCCAGTGAGACGGGTTCTAATAGGAAAACCTGGGCATTGAACATGGAAGTTACAACTTGATATACTGTCTTTGGCACAGGAGCAATGTGACCAAGGTGTTTATTTAGAAAAATTGCGTAGGGGCAGAACTCAGGAGTAGAGAAGAGTGAGAAAAGAGGAAAAGCAACCAACAAACTTTGTGTGAAGTCTAGGGTGTAGGGTTCTGAACTAGGCTGCTGTTCTGGGCAGGGTGAAGAAAAGATAACCTGAATGATTCTTAAAGAAAAATAATAAAGTAAAGCAAAAAGGAGAAGCAAACTGTCTTATTCTGTGTGGGCTGCTATAACAAAGTACCTCAGACTGGGCAATTTATACACAACAGAAATTTGTTGTTCACAGTTCTGGAGGCCACGAAGTCCAAAATCAATGTGCCAGTAGATTCAGTGTCTGATGAGGATTCTCTCTGCTTCCAAGAATTTGCCTTCTTGCTGCATCCTCACGTGGTGGAAGGAGCTCAGGAGCTTTCTCAAGCCTCTTTTATAAGGGTGTCAATCCCATTCATGAGGGCTCTGCCTTCATGACCCAATCACCTCCCAAAGGCCTCAGCTCTTAATACCATCACCTTGGGGAGTAGGATTTCAGTGTATACATTCTTGTTTTGGTTTGTTTTTTGAGACAGGGTCTCACTCTGTCACCCAGGCTGGAGTGCAGTGGTGTAATCTCAGCTCACTGTAACCTCCACCTCCCGGGTTCAAGAGATTCTTCTGCCTTAGCCTCTCCAGTAGCTGGGACTACAGGCATGAGCCACCATACCCAGCTAATTTTTTGTATTTTTACTAGAGATGGGGTTTCCCCATGTTGGCCAGGCTGGTATCGAACTCCTGACCTCGAGTGAGCTGCCCACCTTGGCCTGCCAAAGTGCTGGAATTACAGGTGCAAGCCACTGCTGCCTGGCTAAGTTTTGAGGAGATGCATACATTGACAGCATAACACAGATCTTCCCAGTGATGCTCCTCATCTTATTCCATCCACAAGTATTGACCGGAAGCCATTACAGAGCAGTGAGGAAGGCAGATAATTAGGCACATATACATATAATTGCACTCATGTAATAAATGTCATGAAAGAAAAATCAGAATGCTATAATTTAAAAATTATAATATAAGGTGATCATATTATAAGAGAGTAGCCAGAGATCACTTTTTCAAGGAGGTGACAGTTAAGCCCAAGACCTAAAGATAATGGGAGCCAACACTGAGCCGAATGAGGGGTAATTGGTTTCTGTGGAGGAGGAGCATGAAGAAAGGGACTAAGGCAGGAATGAGCTTTCCATATTTCAAAGGCTGAAGGAAGGACAATGCCAAAGCTGGGGAAATAGGTGGCTGCAGTGAACTGAATGTTCATGACCCCCTAACATTTGTATGTTGAAATCCTAAACCCCAAGGTGATGGTATTAAGAGGTAGGGCTTTGGGGGGGGGGTGATTAGATCATGAGGGTAGAGCTCTCATAAATAGGATTAGTTCCTAATATAAAAGTGACCCCAGAGAGCTCCCTCATACCTTCTACCATATGAAGAAAGCAAGGAGGCTGTCTATGAACAAGAAAGCAGGCTCTTGCCAGACACCCAGTCTGCTGGTGCCTTGATCTTGGACTTCCCAGACTCCAGAACTGTGAGAAATAAAGTTCTCTTATTTATAAGCCACCTAGTCTTTCTGTCATATCAGCCTGAATGGACTAAGACAGTGCTAAAGCACAACATAAATCAAACCTAGGACTATGCATATAAACAAGAACTAAAATCAAGCACATCCTCAACATGGAATCTTCCGCAGGGCTTTTGTTGCCCATCAGCCACAAATTATTGACACCTTCTTAATGACAGCATGCCTTTGTTAATGTAAATCACGATTGGTACAATCACTATCTCTATTTCATTTTCCCTATATAAGAAGAACCTGAAAACGAAGCTTCTGTTAGACCACTTAATCATCTTCTTATTTTTGAGGTAAAATATGAGCAACTACCAGTAAATTGTTTTGATCTGGTTTTTGCTTAAATGAAGGAAAAGGAGCAGAGGAGGAGAGAACAAATGTGTTAGTTTATTTTGAGTGAAACAAGCCCTTGGCAAAAAGTTGGCTTCAATAGGGGGATAGAGACCAAGGACCGCCTCTCCCCGCAGTGGTTGGATGGTCTAACCTAGATGGTCTAGTTTAATAAAGGAAGAGGTGGGTAGGATGAAAGAAAATCTTCTGGAGGCTGAACTTGTAAACTGAAGGGTATAAATTGATCATGGCATTATGGTCATTAAAGAGCAATTGAAGGAATAGGCCCAGTTTTCTTGGGCTGGTATTGGTATGGATGTGAGTGTTGATACTTCCCATTTCATGAATAAGATGGGGAACAATTAAGGGTGACCAAGGCATCGTCTTAGGGACCTGATCACTCCAGTTCTTCCCTATTTTTCATAGGAGACCCCCATTGAATGGCTTTGAAGAGTGTGGATTCTCAAATTATCAGCCATAGTCTGGGTGTCTCAGAGGGGCAGGTGTGTAGTCTCTGTGTCAGGAATCATTAAAAACAGAATCAGGGCCTTTCAAGAAGTTTAAAAATTAACACAATTTGAATCATTTTTCAGATCGTTTTAATCCTTTCAAATCATTTAAATTTGAGCTTTTTTCCCCACAATGGCAGTTGGATACATTACACGACATATGTTTATTTTATTTTTTATTTTTGCTTTTAAAAGAGGTGTTTAGATGAATATGAATCCAAGTGTTTGGGCGGATATAACAGAACCAAATGTAACAGAAATGTAAGATCATCTTTCCCTCTAAGATGAAAAATATGGTATATGATATTTTATTGGATAAAATTACTAAACATTTTTAGACCTTAAGGTTGTATATTTTATGATGTTGGCTGTTGCATAGTTGCCATGATTGCTTTTGCAAATTGTTGATTTCTTTCTTTTTTAAAATTTCCATTTTATTTTTTTAATTTCCGTTTTTATTTTACATTCAGGGGTTATATATGCAGATTTCTTACAAGGGCATAGTGCATGGTGCTGAGGTTTGGGCTTCTACTGATCCTGTCACCCAGATCATGAACATAGTACCTAATAGGATGTTTTTCTTTTTTCTTTTCTTTTTTTTTTTTTTTTTTGAGACGGAGTCTTGTTCTGTTGCCCAGGCTGGAGTGCAGTGGTGTGATCTTGGTTCACTGCAAACTCTGCCTCCCAGGTTCAAGGGATTCTCCTGCCTCAGCCTCCCGAGTAGCTGGGACTACAAGCGCGTGCCATCACGCCTGGCCAATTTTTTGTATTTTTAGTGGAGATGGGGTTTCACGGTGTTAGCCAGCATGGTCTCAATCTCCTGACCTCATGATCCACTCACCTCGGTGCTGGGATTACAGACATGAGCCACCGCGCCTGGCCTAATAGGATGTTTTTCAGAAGTGCATATGTTTAATAAGATACCACAGGGCAACAAAGAAGGAGGAAGATGTGGCTCCTGCCCACAGGAATTTGCATTCTAATTAGATTATGACAGTATAGGCCTGATTCTCTTTCAGATATGCCAGTTCATGTGCATTTTCCATTTTAGATTTCTGAAACAGAAACTTCTTGTTCTTTAAACTAAGTTCTTGTTCTTCACAAGTTGTTTTATACTAAGGAAAAAAACAAAACATTGGGTTCAGATCTCCCCAGAGATGAGAGTACTGCATTATATGAAGAAATAGAAAGCAAAAAGGAGCTTGCCTGCACCTTTAACCTTTAGACCAGGGTTTCTCAACTTTGGCCCTATTATCATTTGGGACAGGATGGTCCTTTCTTGTGGGAGCCCATCCTGTGCATTGTAGGATGTTTAGCAGCATCCCTGGCCTTTATCCACTAGATGTCACTAGCACTCCCCCAGTTTTGCCATCCAAAAATGTCTCCAGACATTGCCAAATGTTTTTAGGGGACTGAATTGCTCTCTCTCTTGAAAACCACTTATTTAGGCACTCTCAGGAGAGGTCTTTGTCTGTATTGCTGGAACACTTTTATAAATAAAACAAAACACCAAGGTTAGGATATTGACTTCCAGCCAGGCGCAGTGGCTCACACCTGTAATCCCAGCACTTTGGGAGGCCGATGTGAGTATATCACTTGAGGCCAGGAGTTGAAGACCAGCCTGGCCAACATGGCAAAACCCCATCTCTATTAAAAATACACAAAAGTCAGCTGTGTGTGGTGGCACGCACCTGTAATCCCAGTTACTCGGAAGGCTGAGGCAGAAGAATTGCTTGAACCTAGGAGGTGGAGGTTGCAGTGAGCTGAGATCACGCCACTGCACTCCAGCCTGGGAGACAGAGTGAGACTCCATTTCAAAAAAAAAAAAAAAAAAGATATTGACTTCCAGATTACAGCAATTACAGAAGGAAGAGGATTATCTCTGCTCTGTTAGAGTAAACCAGAAGCAGGTTTCTGCTTTTTATGGAAATAGGAGGAGGATGCTGCCATACATGGGGGATTTGACTAACAAAACAACTACGTTAGTCTCATCCTTATTCTTAGTGGTGGGGCGAGATGCAGAGGGTCGTTGGTGGTGACTTCTCTATTCATGTTTCTCCTAGTTTTTCTGTTCTTGATTCTACCCATCCATGGTACTTCTAAGGACAGGGAAATGGACCACCCCAAACTGATGTACACTGGTTCTACTCATCACACAAGGTCTCAACAGGCCTATCTGTCTTATCAGCAAGTCTGCTGATACTTAACAGGGGCTTGCTCCAGAGACCTGGTGCTTGACTCTGTGGAAGAAAATCAGCATCAGCAATGTCATCAGTGCCCGTGGGGGATGCATTGTATACCTTAATAGATATATGTATACCTTAATAGATAATCTGCACATCCCTGTGACACACTGCGACCTCCAGGGACCTTAGCAATGCTCATATTTTACCCAGGTTTTGCAGGATGGCTGCCTGGTACTCAGAGTTTGTTTACATAGGAGGAGAACTCAACTCGGCACCCACAATTATGTGGGGTGAGCATCTTACAAGATGCAGGCTACAGCAGCCTTTATTTCTACCAGCCAACCAATTAAATACTGACAGTACTTGATTGAATGTTTCCTTTCCAAAAGTTCTCCCATTTCCTTTTTTGAAAATAAATCTGTTATTGAAAATTGAATTAATTTGTATTTAAAGCCACTTTGGGTAGTTGGGGGTTGGGAAGTTCTCAATGAAGAAAAGAACTCATTTATGAATCCCTATTTCCACATGGCACTAATCTCCATGCATTTTACTATTATCACAGGACTGATTGCACTTGGTTTAGGTGAGCCTAGTAGGCAGACTAAGATGTGTTGGTTTTGTAAGTCGCCAAAATGCTCTTCCTCTGCCAGGTGCTCTTTGACCTATTTTAGTCTATTGATTAAGCCCCTAAATAGCTGTATTGGTCAGGGTTCTCCAGACGCAGAACCAATAAGGTATATAGATAGAGAGATGGATGACAGGGGATTTATTAGTGGAAATTGCTAACACGATTATAGAGGCTGAGAAGTCCCCTGATAGGCTATCTGCAAGCTGGAGACCCTGAGATACTGGTAGTATGGGACAGTCCAAGTACAAAGGCCTCAGAACCAGGAAAGCTGATGGTATAACTCTCAGTCTGAGGCCAAATGCCTGAGAACCCAGAGAGGTGCTGGTGTAACTTCCTAGGTCCAAAGGCTGAGAAGCCTGTAGCTGTTATCTAAGGTCAGGAACAGAAGAGTGTATCCAAGCTCCAGGAGACAGATGGACACATTCAACTTTTTCATGTGTTTGTTCTCTCTGGGCCCCCAGCAGTTTGGATGATACCTGCCCACATTGAGGGCAGATCTTTCCCATCTAGTCCACTCAGAATTACATGATAGTCTCCTCTGGAAATACCCTCAGAGACACACCCAAAAATAATGCTTTACCAGGTTTCTAGGTATTCTTTAATCCAGTCAAGTCAACACCTAAAAGTAACCATCATGGTGGCTAATTCCTAAGGCTTTTAGTTTCTATTTAGGCAGGTTCTCCAGAAGTACAGTAGACAGGCTTTTTTTTTTTTTTTTTTCTTTTTCTTTTCTTTTTTTTTTTTTTTGAGACACTGTTTGGGTCTGTTGCCCAGGCTGGAGTGCAGTGGTGTGATCACGGCTCACAACAGCCTCGACCTCTTGTGCTCAAGCAATCCTCCCACTTTAGCCTCCCTGGTAGCTAGGACTGCAGGTGTGTACCACCACGCCTGGATAATTTTTTTTTGTATTTTTTGTAGATACAGGGTTTTGCCATGTTGCCTGGTCCAACAGTCTTGATAAAAGCCTGACCTGCTTTCTCCTAGTGCATCCACTGTGGGAGAGCACGGACCTGGTTCCTGCGGGTGATCGACAGTCACCCATCAACATCCGGTGGAGGGACAGTGTTTATGATCCTGGCTTAAAACCACTCACCATCTCTTATGACCCAGCCACCTGCCTCCACATCTGGAATAACGGGTACTCTTTCCTTGTGGAATTTGAAGATTCTACAGATAAATCAGGTGAGAGCAAGATCTGGTGGTCTTGTAAGGAGTTAAAGAAACAGTGTCATGTTAACATGGACACGTCAAACTCTCTTCATGATAGTATTGACCTCTTTGTGAGCAGTGGCATGGAACTCATTGATCTTAACTTTTTGAATGTGTGAAAAAAATTCCTTCTAGTGTTTGTGCATATTTCTTCAACTAGTATAGGTAGTATTTTTAAATAATAAATTTATCTCTCCCTATGTACAGATTTTATAGTTGCATAGAACATAGGCGTGAAATTGTTTTTGCCAGAAATTTATTTTGTATGTATATATAGAATCTGTACTAATTTTTCCTTTGCTTGTTGACTTTATAAGAATTTTTTCATGAAAGTAACATAGTTTAATCAGATTTCACTTACCAGATTGTAATACACTTGAAATGAGGCAAAAAGGATATTCATGTGTGCATTAGGTTACAAAGACTAGTCATATATTAGAGAAATGAAAACTAATGATCTGGTAATTTTGTTAAATAAACAATGTTACCTACCTAGTTTAAAAGAAACACAATTGAAAAGAGTTTTTAAAATTTAAATATTATTTTGATTTTTAATCTTTTTTTTTAACCTTCCTGGATATAAGCTAATGTTAATGACTTCAAAGTTTACCTGAAACTTGTAGTGTCTATGGAAGACAGAAGGTGGTTAATTTTGTGAATATTTCTTCTTTTCCCTTTTTTTTGTTTGCTTGTTTGTTTTACTGCATTTGATGATGTCAAATAGTTCAGATTAGTCTCAAAATGATTATTATTTGAAATAGTTTATCTAAAGTAGTTATCAACCAGTGGTAGTTTTGCCGGCTTTCCCCCATACCCCTCCAGAGGACTGGGGACACTTGGCAACATCTGGAGGTGTTTTTGGCTATCACAACTTGGGAAATGAAATTAGCATTTAGTGTGTCAAAGTCATGGATGCTGCTAAAGATCCTACAGTGCACCAGACATCATTAACGAAGAGTTACCTAGCCTCTGGTACTGATAGAGCTGAAGCTGAGAAATCTTGATCTCAAGGAAACTTGTTTTCTCTCATGAATGTTAAGAAATGAGTCCATAAAAATGATAATGATGCCGGGTGTGGTAGCTCACACCTGTAATGCCAGCACTTTGGGAGGCTGAGGTGGGCAGATCGTCTGAGCAAGGAGTTTGAGACCAACCTGCGCAACATGGTGAAACCCCGTCTCTATTAAAATACAAAAAATTAGCAGGGTGTGGTGGTGCATGCATATAATCCCAGCTACTTGGGAGACTGAGGCAGGAGAACTGCTTGAACCTGGGAGACAGAGGTTGCAGTGAGCAGAGATCACGCCACTGCACTCCAGCCTGGGCGACAAAGCCAGACTCCGTATCAAAAAAAAAAAAAAAAAAAAAAAGTAAATATTCACTCCTGCATTTATCCTGGCTCTGAGTCTGAACTGTGTCTTTGTTTTTTCGTATTTTCCTAGTGATGCTGTGAGTTTAGGTGTCTTCATGTCCCCAACTTTCCTTTCTCCCCCATGATATAACACAGTCTCCAAACCCTGAACGTCTTACTTTCATATCTCAAAGTAGGAAGAAATTGTTCTCTTTCCTCCCAGATTCATGGACATCTTTCTTTTTCTCTCTCTCTTTTATTTTTTTTTGCATAAAGTTATTTATTTAAATTTTATATCTGTAAATTCACAGGTTGATATGTTTCAATATATTGTTTCTGCTTCTCTTAAAATAACTAACTATACAAGTAAAACCTTCTTGTACCACATAAAGCCATTTCAGGTGGGGCGCAGTGGCTCATGCCTGTAATCCCAGCATTATGGGAGGCCAAGGTGAGTGGATCACATGAGATCAGGAGTTCGAGACCAGCCTGGCCAACATGACAAAACCCCATCTCTACTAAAAGTACAAAAATTAGCTGGGCGTGGTGGTGGGCACCTGTAATCCCAGCTACTCAGGAGGATGAGGCAGGTGAATTGCTTGAACGTGGGAGGTGGAGGTTGCAGTGAGCCGAGATCATGCCATTGCACTCCAGCCTGGGCAACAAGAGTGAGACTCTGCCTCAAAGAAAAAAACAAACCAAAACCAAAACAAAAACCATCTCATGTGCCATCAGCGGTATATGAACCATGCTTTGGGAAACACTGTTTAAGGCCATCTCGGTCTGTTAATGGACTAGCTAGAGAAGGGAGGAATAAAAATGATAAGAAACAAAAATGATACTGATATACATTATTTTAAAATAGATTTAGTGGGTAAAAGTTTAGTTTAGTTTTGTTACATGGATATATTGTGTAGTGGTGAAGTCTTGGCTTTTAGCATACCCATCATCATGCATCTTTCTTAATTTTCCCAAAACTCTAGAGTGTGCCCCCCTTCTCAACTGGAAGTCCATAATATTACATTGTTTATAAGGATTCCAGAAATCTTCAAAACAAGAAGCTAAATTCTTGTGTTTCGGATGACTGTCTGGCGCTCTCTTGTGAGCTCCCCCTTGGGGCTTTACCGTCGTCCCTGCCAGAGGTAAACTAATGGGCCAACCCAGTCTACAGGATACCAACTCTCATCCATTTACTTTACATGCATAGCAATCCTTTTGAATTCTCAACCCCAACTAGGGCCCTAGCAGGCTGCTTTCTTCTGAGAATCCTAGGTATTGGTTAGCTTTCTAAAGCCCTTAACAGTCTAGGGACTGTCTGTTTCCAATATATCATTGCTTCATTGAGTTGGAAGTCTTAGAAAGTTGCTTAATGAGTTTCTTAACCAACTGACTTGAGCCCAAGAACTTTCAGGGCAAATGGTCATTTTATTTTTTAGTCCTCTCTTTTTCTTTTAGACAATAGATTCTAGAATTTTTTTTTTTTTTTTTTTTTTTGAGACAGGATCTTGCTCTGTTGCCCAGGTTGGAGTGCAGTGGCATGATTGCAACTCACTGTCACTGCAGCCTCAACCTCCTGGACTCAAGCAATCCTCCCACGTCAGCCTCCCTAGTAGCTGGGACCAGAGGCATGTGCCACAATGCCTGGATAATTTTTTTTTTTTTTTTTACAGTGTCTCACTCTATTGCCCAGGCTGGAATACAGCAGCATGATCTTGGCTCGCTGCAACCTTTGCCTCCCGGGTTCAAGTGATTCTCCTGCCTCAGCCTCCTGAGTAGCTGGGATTACAGGCACATACCATCATAACCAGCTAATTTTTGTATTTTAGTAGAGATGAGGTTTCATCATGTTGACCAGGCTGGTCTCGAACTCCTGACCCCAAGTGATCTGCCTAACTCGGCCTCCCAAAGTGCTGAGATTATAGGCGTGAGCCACTGTGCCCGGCCCTGGCTAATTTTTGCATTTTTTGTAGAGACAAGTTTTCACCATGTTGCCCACGCTGGTCTCAGATTCCTGAGATCAAGCAATCCTCCCACCTCAGCCTCCGAAAGTGCTTGGATTACAGGTGTAAGCCACCAAGCCAGGCCTCAAGAATTCTTATCTACCCATTTGCATGAGTAATCTCAGATGGAAAACAAGCCATCTGTGTTTTCATCATAATAGCTTCTTTTTAGATATCTACAAACCCAACCAACTAAACCACCCCTTGAACCTATCTTCGCTGGGTGTGTCAATCTCACACTTACAAAATATGCAAGAAAAATTGTAGAGTGTTTGCTAATTTTTCTCTTGTTTGGTTAGAAAGAACTAAAACTGATAGCTCTTTTAAATTATGCTTTAATAATTATTTTCTTTAAGATAGCATCAATTTTTAATAATTACCTAATTTTCTCTCTCTCTTTTTCCACCTTTCAGTGACTGCCTCTTATTTCCTGCCTATTCTTCACTGCTATTTCTCCATGTTGTTGCAAAATAATCAATAGCATGCAGAGGAAAAAAGAGTGAATGAACATAAAAAATAAAAAGTGAAAGAAAGTAAAGACATTCTAGAAACAAAGAAAGGCAAGAAACAATTCTAGAAAAGTAAAAACCTAATAATGACTATACATTTCAAAGAAAAAAAAACCATAAGAAATGCTGCCGTAGTGTGCTTTATGAGGATTGGAATAAAGTTCAAGGAAAACAAGCTGGGGAAGGTATGTGACAAAAACGTTACACCAGTCCTTTTGGGATGCAGCTAAAGCAGTGCTTAGAGGGAAATTTATAGATGAAAATGCCCATAATAGAGAAGAACTTTCTCAAGTCAGTATCTCAGCTTTCCACTTTAAGAAACTAGAAAAAGAAGAACAAACTAAACCCAAAAGCAAATAGAGAGAAAGACATAATAAAGAACGAGCAGAAATCAATGAAATCAAAAGTTGGTTCTTTGGGAGGATCAACAAAGTTGACAAACTTTTAATTAGGGGAGACCAAGAAAAAAAAATAAAAGAAGACTCAAATTACTAAACTCTGGAATGAAAGAGAGGACAACATGACCTACCTTAATAGGACTATAAGAGAAGGTATGTGAACATCTCATACTAATGTCCTCTGCTGGGTGTTGTTTGGTATTTGGTTCCCCTGAGTAGGACACTATTACTGATTTTAATGAGTTCATATAGAGAGTCTAAATACTGTGGGGAAGGGCACTAAATTACACCTGGATGATCCCTATGAATTATCATCTCCTCTGGAATTCCTCGTATTGGCACTGTCAACAAGCATTAAAGAGATGGAGAGGTGAGTGCCTTTGTTCTCCTCCTCAGGGTGCTTCCTGCTCCATCCTGCTTCCCTGACTTTACACTTCTATGGGGCAGTGCCGGTGAACCTAGTAAGAATGCTTTTACAAACATTTTAAGTTCTCCTTCCCTGTTTTTGATTCTACATTTACTTTAAAACACACATACGCAGTTCAATGATTTTCAAAGGAAATTTACAGAGTTGTGCAACCATCACTATAATCTAATTTGAAAACATTTCCATCACCCCAGAAGCATTCCTCGTGCCCATTTACTGCATTTGCTTTTATTTGTATGGGCTCTGTGTATTTTCTTTCTCTTCACTATCCCTTTCTCTGCGAGCTCCTTCTCTTTCACAAAGAAAAGCAAAGGGAGGGAGTGAATATTACAGATTGCTTACTACAAGTCAGACTCTCTGATACATGTTTTATATTTGTTATCTTATTATTATTATTATTATTTTTTTACAAATTTAATCCCTTCTCACCTTCAAGCATGGAAAGAATAAAATATCAGGCCAAGCATGGTGGCTCACCCCTGTAATCTCAGTGCTTTGGGAGGCCGAGGTGGGTGGATCACTTGAGGTCAGGAGTTCAAGCCCAACCTGGCCAACACGGTGAAACCCCATCTCTACCAAAATACAAAAATTACCCGGTCATGGTAGTGCACGCCTGTAATTCCAGCTTCTTGGGAGGCTGAGGCAGGAGAATAGCTTGAACCTGGGAGTTGGAGGTTGCAGTGAGCTGAAATTGTGCCACTGCACTCCAGCCTGGGCAACAGAGTGAGACGCTGTCTCAAAAAATGAAAGAATAAAATATCAACAACTTCAAATACATAAGTATATATTTATTTGATATGTGTTATGACTGCCTGCTCTCCAGTTGACCGTCTCTGTCTACGTGCCCCATTTCTTTGTTTCTTTTTTTCTATAGAGACTGGGTCTCACTATGTTTTCCAGGCTGGTCTCAAACTCCTGGCCTCAAGTGATCCTCCCACCTTGGCCTTCCAGAGTGCTAGGATTACAGGTGTGAGCCACTGCTGGGCCTGCCCCATTTCTTAATAACTATATTTCCTTCTTTCCTCCATTCATCTGCCCCAACCAACCCCACCTTTTTCCTTTAATCTTGTTGAGGTTGCTGGTGACATCCCAATTAACTAACCTAACAGCCGCTTATTTCTCTCTCTCTCTTTCTTTCCTTTCCTTTTCTTTTCTTGTCTAATAAGAAACAGGGTCTCAATATATTGCCCAGGCTGGTCTCCAACTCTTAGGCTCAATCAATCCTCCTGTCTCAGTCTCCCAAAATTCTGGGATTACAAGTGTGAGCCACCATGCCCAGCCTGATACTATTTTTTTAGTTTATGGTTTCATTCAGATCTACTAAGTGCCATGCCCTGTGCCAGGTGCTTGGAACAGAAAGAGGAAGGACAGATGACCTCTGCTTTTAAAGGAGTTTATAGTGTGGTGGGGAGACAGACATTAGAGAAGATGATGCTAATGCCAAGTGCTTTCCTTAGTGTATGATAGAGGTGTGCATGTAGTAGTGGGAGAAGGCTTCCTGGTAGAAGTGACAGTTGGGCCATCCATGCAGAAGTGGAGCTGTAAGGCAGCATGATGCTTCTGTTAGGTATTGCACAAAAGCAAGTCCAAAGGTAAGCAAGAGCCAGTTTATGGAGAATTTTGCAGACCATGCTCATAGACTGGGAATCTGGGCACGGCTTTGCTGGGCGCTGTGGCTCTGGGTCTCTTGTAGGGTTGTGATCAAGCTGTCAGTCTTGGTTGGGGTCTCATCTCAAGGCTTTCTGGCAAAGGGTACTCTTCCAAACTCACTCAAGTTGCTGTTCACAGGGTTCATTTTCTCTGAGGCCCTTCAGTGCTGGGTGGCAGATGGCCAGAGGCCACCTTCATTTATTTGCCGTGTGAGCCTCTCCATAGGGCAGCTCACAACATGGCCACTGACTTCATCAGAGCATGCAAGCAAGCAAACTCAGAGAGGGCAAGCAGGATGGAAACCAGAGTCTTTTTGTAACCTAGTCCTGAAAGTGGCATCCTATCACTTTAGCCCTTAGAAGCAAGTTACAAGATCCAGCTCATATTCAGCGGAGGTGATTACATAAAGTTGCAGAACCCAAGAGATGGAGATTACTGGGCACCATCTTAGGCTGAGGTGGGTGGATCATCTGAGGTCAGGAGTTCAAGATCAGCCTGGCCAACATGGTGAAAACCTGTCTCTACTAAATATACCAAATTAGCTAGGCATGGTGACTGGCGCCTGTAATCCCAGCTACTTGGGAGGCTGAGGCAGAAGAGTCGCTTGAACTCAGGAGGTGGAGGTTGCATTGAGCTGTTATCAGGCCATTGCACTGCAGCCTAGGTGACAAGAGGGAAACTCCATCTCAAAAACAAAAAGGAGTTGCAATAAAGAAAGAGTTTAATGTGTGCAGAGCTGGCTAAATGTGAAACCAGAATTTTATTACTCAAGTCAGTTTCCCCCCAAAATTTGAAGACTAGGGTTTTTTAAGGATAATTTGGTGGGTAGGGGGCTGGAGAGTAGGGAGTGCTGATTGATCGGGTCAGAGATGAAATTATAGGAGCTCAAACAGGTTCTTCTTGTTGTCTTCTGTTCCTGGGTGGGGTTGCAGAACTACTTGAGCCAGATTACTGGTCTGGGTGGCACCAGTTGGTCTATCAGAATGGAGGGTCTGAAAATATCTCATATACCAATCTTAGGTTTTACAATAGTGATGTTATCCAGAGGAGCAATTGAGGAGGTTGGGGATCTTGTGGCCTCTGCCTGCATGACCCCTAAACCATAATTTCTAATCTTGTGGCTAATTTGTTAGTTTTCTAAAGGCAGTCTGGTCCACAGGCAAGGAGGGGTTTTGTTTCAGGAAAGAGCTGCTATCATCTTTGTTTCAAAGTTGAACTATAAACTGAATTTCTCCTACACTTAGTTTGGCTATGCCCAGGAATGAACAAGGGCAGTTTAGAGATTAGAAGCAAGATAAATCAGATATCTTTCACTGTCATAATTTGCTCACTGTTGTAATTTTTGCAAAGGTGGTTTCATAATGACACAAATGGAGGGTCTTTTCCTACAAAATATATGCTCTTAACCACATTAGACAGAATACCTTCCTGTCTCACCTGTCCTCTGTGTACAATTTACATAGGTAAAAAGTCCAGCACATGTTGGGGAATTTAATGGTTTTTCTAGCTAGCAAGTGCCCAAGTCAGATGCCTGGGCCTCTAAACTCTTCTCTCCCAAGGGTCTCAAATACAGCTGTACCTACAGGCCAGGGAGTAATGAGAATGAGAGAGGCTGGGCATGTCTGAGGGAAATGGGAACAGTAGGAATGGTGGGCCTATCTAAAGGGGCAGCACTTTCTCCCACCCAGCATCTTGTTGCCTGGTGGGATTGTGTGCCCATCATGGCCAGGGTCTCTCACTGTCATAAGTTAAGCTGGCAATGTGGATTTTTATGTGAAATTGTCCAGCTTTAAATATTGGCAACTAATTAAAAAATGTGTTTAGTACTATGTGGATCAACACTGTGTGGGTGAATCACAACACACCTGAAGACCTGGCTGGGTGCAGTGGCTCACACCTATAATTCCAGCACTTTGGGAGGCCGAGGCAGGCAGATCACCTGAGTCCAGGAGTTTGAGGCCAGCCTGGGCAGCGTGGTGAAACAAAATATGCAAAAAATACAAAACTTAGCCAGGTGTGGTGGTACACGCTTGTAGTTTTTGCTACTCAGGTGGCTGAGGCAGGAGGGTTGCTTGGGGCCAAGAAGTCGAGGCTGCAATGAACCTTGATCACACCACTGCACTCCAGCCTGGGTGACAAAGTGAGACCCTGTGTCAAAAACAAAAACACAACTGAAGACCGATTCTGTCCCCACCTTCCTTCCCTTGCAGCCCTATTGGTGATATTCCTCTCTGCCCTGCTAATCACCTTTGGAGGAGACACACAGTAAGGGTTCAGGAAATATTGTGAGGAAAGAGAAGCTGGCTTTTTCCTCTGCCCTGGTCTCTTGACTTGAGACCAGAACTTCAATTTCATTCAACAGATTGGATTCAATGTTTGCCAAAACTATGCTTAAAATACAGCATAGAAAAGATTTTTGGAAGATATTTTTTTTTCAGTGTACTTTAGTACTGTCCTGTTCACTTAGTGAATCATGTGATCTTATTCTGTGTACCTCACTTGTCTTCCAAAGAGAAGTAATTATTGACATCTTCACTAAACTTTTGCAATAACTTTTGTTTTTTTGAGATGGAGTCTTGCTCTGTTGCCCAGGTTGGAGTGCAATGGCGTGATCTTGGCTTACTGCAACCTCCGCCTCCCGGGTTCAAGTGATTCTACTGCCTCAGCCTCCCGAGTAGCTGGGATTACAGGCGTCCGCCACCATGCCTGGCTACATTTTTATTTTTAGTAGAGACAGAGTTTTACCATATTGGTCAGGCTGGTCTCGAACTCCTCAACTCAGGTGATTCACCTGCCTCAGCCTCCCAAAGTGCTGGGATTACAGGCATGAGCCATCACGCCTGGCCTGCAAAACCTTTTCATGGAGAAAATTATGTAAGAATTTTTAAAAAGCTGGTAAGACACATAGCAGAGGCCGGGCCATGTTGGTTCACACTTATAATCCCAGCACTTTGGGAAACCAAGGCTGGAGGATCACTTAAGCTCAGGAGTCTGAGAACAGCCTGAGTAATATAGTGAGACCCCATCTCTACAAAAAGTACAAAAATTAGGCTAGCTTGCTGGTGTGTCCTGTAGTCCCAGCTAGTTGGGAAGCCAAGGTGGAAGGAATGCTTGAGCCTGGGAGGTTGAGGATGTAGTGAGCCAAGACAGCGCCACTGCATGCTGGCGTGGGCGACAGGGTAAGACCCTTTCTCAAAACAAACAAACAAAAGATACAGAGAAGGCCATTGCATGACATATCCAGTATATTTGGATCTTCAGATTGCTGTACTTGATCATTTGTGTACCTAAAATTCAATTAATGATGCAATAAACTGTAAAAATTATTAATAGGGATGGTATAGATGGCTTTTGTGTTGCTGTGTTGGTTTCATTATGTACAGCCATTACCAAGGTCTGATCAGATGGAAGAAATGGAGAACTAACATGCCTTGGCAAATTAAAGGCAAAAGAAAAATCAACATAACCCAAGGTGGTATCTGGGCCAGGTGCAGTGGCCCAATCGCCTGTAATCCCATCATTTTGGGAGGCTGCGGTGGGTGGATCTCTTGAGCTCAGGAGTTCAAGACAAACCTGAGCAACATGGCAAAACCCTATCTCTACAAAAAAAAAACAAAAACAAAACAAAAAAAAACTTAGCCTGGCAGCCGGGTGTGGTGGCTCATGTCTGTAATCCCAACACTTTGGGAAGCCGAGGTGTTGGATCGCAAGGTCAGGAGTTGGAAACCAGCCTGTCCAATATGGTGAAACCCCATCTCTGCTGAAAATACAAAAATTAGCTGGACATGGTGGCACATGCCTGTAGTCCCAGCTACTCGGGAGGCTGACGCAGGAGAACTGCTTGAACCCAGGAGGCAGAGGTTGCAGTGAGCTGAGATCGCTCCACTGCACTCCAGCCTGGGTGACAGAGTGAGACTTTGTCTCGGAAAAAAAAAAAAAAAAATAGCCTGGGATGGTGGTACACGCCTGTAGTCCCAGCTACTCAGAAGACTGATTTAAGAGGATGGCTTGAGCCCAGGAGGCAGAGGTTGCAGTCAGCCAAGATTGTGCCACTGCACTCCAGCCTGGGTGACAGAGTAAGACCCTGTTTAAAAAAACAACAACAACTTGTCAATGTTTTGCCTATAATATATTGGTAGTAGAGTGTGTGTGTGTGTGTGTGTGTGTGTGTGTGTGTGTGTGTGTGTGTG